>NW_022171448.1:0-43735 GCF_008802855.1 Photinus pyralis | reverse complement strand
TAGTGTTGGGAACTATCGAGAAAAAAAAACCATCGAATAAATTACTATTTAGTAATAAGTACTATCGAATGAATTCACTATCGAATGAATTTTTTGAATAATTTTTTTCCTTTATGTGTATTACTTATACAAATACATGGATCTTATATAAATTATAAATGAACAACCTCGTGAACAACTATCGAATAAAAATGTAAATCATCGACTTTTTTCACTTTGCTTATGCCTTATAAATTTATAATGCGTATGGAATGAGTAATTACTAAGTAATTAGTAAACGACGCTTTATATTTTATGTAGGTATTATAAAATTTATAATTCCCAATCCCAAACCGTGACCATCTGGATTAAGAAATAAATAATATTTACATTTTTCAACGTAACATAAGGTATTTAGTATTTATGAACTGTGTGTGCAATTGCAAATAATTCGTTCATTGAAGACAATTCATTCGAATGAATTACTTGTCCACTATCGAATTATTCGAATGGTTTGCGACTATCGAATAGTTCGATAGTTTTCATTCGAATGCGCGCATCACTAATTCTGTCACGCGTTTTAACGTTTCGTAAATCTCGAATGGCTGTTTCTCTTTCTCGTGTCGTCAATAGAAGCTCGAGCAATGAGAAGTGCCTCCCAAAAATTAAGTACTATTTTGTGGAAGGTTTTTAGCGAGATCCACCAAAATGTGGTATAAGTATGCACCGAAAAAGGAAATGTGGCCTCCGACAAGATCTTTTATCCATGGTTGAGTCAAAAGTGGCTAATAGAATACTGATCTGCCACACAAAAATGCGCTGAAGTCCCTTCGATCTCACACGAGGACTTTGATCATTTTTTTCCCTTAAGACCATATAGTACATGGACTGCTAATTGTAACTAAAATATGGTCAAGGACATCGCCTGGGTATGTGACTTTCAGGGTAAACGAGTCTCTCCGAAGTTGCCCGATTAGACACGATTTGAGACTGTCAACCTATAAATTAACAAATGTCAATTAATTAATCGCCTGCCTAGATATGGCAAAAAAGCAAAGCTGTGCTTATTTGTAGACGTATATAATCAAGAGTATTTAAAGCTTCCCGTACTACGCGGTTAGTGGTTACCATGAAAGCTACTCTTTATGCAATCCGAGTGATGTTCATACGACTTTAGTTTACCCCGAGATTCACATACCCACGACTACAGTGCCCTCTATCCGTGACCACCCATTTTGTATTGAAAGCATAGGGCTAATAGCAGTCCATGTACTGCATGTACTGTATGGTATAAGATTTGAACTGGTCAACTCGAAAAAACGCCTATTTAGTTTTATAATTAGGGATTTTCTTTTGGGTTTTGTTGGTAGTTTTTATACCAGTGGCGTACCAAATCGCTGTTTTTGTGGATTGTAAAAACCATTACTGTTGTGTATTTTGAGGTGGCACACTATTAGTTAAATTCACATGTCTTTAGTTTATAAATTATCCATACCACAGAAGTACAGAGAACTATTTATATCGAAATTAATATCCTAATTGAAAAGCGATGCGTAACTAACTAAAAAATAATAATTGACAATCTTTTTTTTCCCAGCAACAGCGCGAGATTTTTAGACTTAATTCTAATATTTAAATTGAGAACATAATAATTACTTTGGTAAACTTATGAACTGTACAAATGTAGTGTTGAAGATTCGTGGATGTGAACTGTGAAGTATTACCTACTGATAGAGTAAATTAAACTTGAAATTATAATTTTATAATTTATGTCACACTTCCATTGACAATGACAACAACATATATTAATCAAGATTACTGCAAGTAACTGCTATAATAATATTTTACATTATTAGCCAGGTAAGTGCGTTTTTACTGGCGATAGGAGAAGTTGACTGGCGAGCCATGGGGCGAGCCTGTCATCTCGTAGAGCCAGTAAAAACTATTACCTGGAGTATAATGTACAATATTTTATTTGTTACTCATTTGTAAACAATAGTAAACCAAGGAGTATTCGTTGTATACTCTTTGAGTAAACGTAAATAATTAGTTCTTAAATTCTCGACGAAATGTCTAAAATATCATGTAATCCATGTAACAGAGACTTCGCATTAATTCTGTCCAATGAAATTACTAGATTCCTAACTTGTAAAATTTTTACAGGTCAGCTGTCAGTTTTACAAGTCAGTAGCGTTTAAACATGACGTTTACCCGTTTGCGTTTTGTCTTGTTAATCAACGTTTACAACTGAGTAACAAATAACTCTTTTAACATGACATGTAGCATCTCTTTTCTTTTAGAGAGTACTAAATATAGTATTTTATTTGTTACTCAGTTGATAACGTTGATTAACAAGACAAAACACAAACGGATAAACGTCATGTTTAAACGCTACTGACTTGTAAAACCAAAGAGTATACTCCGCTATATACTCTTTGGTAAAACTGACAGCAGACCTGTAAAAATTTTACAAGTTAGTAATCTAGTAATTTCATTGGCCAGAATTAATGCGAAGTCTCTGTTACATGGATAACATGATATTTTAGACATTTCTTCAAGATCAATTTAAGAACTTTACGTTTACTATTGTTTACAAATGAGTAACAAATAAACTATTGTACATTATACGCCAGGTAATATCTTAATGGATGGCGCTCTCATCGTAACTGTCCTGTCTGACACTTTGACACAGATGACAGCTGATTTAGATGCAAATTGTTCAAAACCGCATTTTAAAAACAATTCTTATTCTTATAGCGTTTTCGATTGGCAAAACTCGTACTGCACGAGTGTTGCACGAGAAACTGAAGAAATCCATGTGAAAATTGCTCTCAATGGAACATAAATATTCGTAAATATTTGTTGTCATTTGTCCATAACCTCATTTTAGATTTAGGTAATCGACAAATCTCTATTCTAAAAAATGACAAAGATTTCAGTATTATTTATGATAAACGATGAGGAATATAAATTTGAAATTCCTGTAAAGGACCAATTTTTGGCTCACTTTAATGAGCAAGTGCAACTTTTTGTAAAGTTATGGCTAGTTCATCATCTTCGCTATCGCTAGATGACGACAAAAAACTTTCCCAACGCTAGAAACAAATTCAAATTGTCGCACGTTTGTTTTGAAAATTTGTTAACTAGCAGCTCCACGAGCTCTCGGACCTCGTGCGTTGAAATTTGCACTGAGTGCATAATTGTTGCATCACATTTGCCAATGGAACACAATTGCCCTAAAATTACCAATAGAACGTAAAAATTGCACTCGTGCAGCACGAGTTTTGCCAATCGAAAACGCTATTATTCTTAAACATGGCGGACGTAGATGTTATTGCAGGTACTTTTATTGGAAAAAACAACAACGACGAATTGAAAAGAGACGAAGAACTCGGAGAAGGTGGTGGATGATAAAAATTTATAGAAATCGCACCAAGCCCGTCAACGCATGTAATGCTACGTTTCCACGCTTCCGTTCAAAGCGACATTCAACGGGCACGAGCACGAGCATGTAAATGGGTTGCTGGTTGCTCGCCTCTGCTTGCTTGCTTTTGCTTGTGCTCGTCACCGATCCGGACTAGTGTCGGTTTTTAAGATCAAAGGGTGAATCTGTTTGCGTTCGTGTAATTGTTTACATGCGTGGACGGGCTTGGTGCGATTTCTATAAATTTGTATCATCCACCACCTTCTCCGAGCTCTTCGTCTCTTTTCAATTCGTTGTTGTTGTTTTTTCCAATAAAAGTACGTATGTCAAACCGAAAGGAACAGCTGCAATAACATCTACGTCCGCCATGTTTGGTTGTGAGCTTGTTCTGAGTTGTGCTTAGATGCGTGTAAACAGCTTGCTTTGTACGCGGCAGAGACTTGTTATAACAAGTCTCTGGTACGCGGTGATTCGCCGAGCAGCTTACCGAGATGCTTGCCAAGCTGCTTGCCGCGTGTGGAAACGTAGCATTAAACCTAGTTAAATTAAAAACAATGCGTGCGATGCGTCGAACCAACCGCGGGCGAATTTACTGGGCTACGTGTTTACGCTGGACGATTGATTTGATTTTAGTTGTTTTTATCGCAAACGTTCCTCGCAAGTCGCAATGCACGCATCGCATCGCCCGTACCGCAGCGCCCGTGTTCACGTAAGACATAGCGTAAGGGTCGATGCACATTTGCGTGTTTTCAAGCCGCATGCAAGTTGCGGGCGAACGGTAGTGGTTTAGCAGTCCATGGGCTCTAGTTGCGCTGTACACACTCGAGCAGAACCGCGGCGGACAAGCTGCTTGCAAAATAGCGTGCACCGGACTTTTTTTTTGAGGACGCCAGTTTCTGCTCCGCCCCGCCGGCCGCCGCATACTCGCCGTTTTCACAACACGCCGAGCAATCTGTGGCTGTACTAGGCAATCAACGAGTACACACTGATCGCACGATGGAAGTCGACACAGAGTTATTACCTGATGCTATTAAGAACCAACCGACAATATAGAACACAAGATCAGGACTGTTCCATGATAGAATAAAGATAAGAATTTCGTTTCGTCTCTGTGCGAAGATCTTGAAACAGGGAAACGAACTATAGCACTAACCATGTGGTGAACCCATATTGTTCTTTATTGTCATAAATATTCACACACTGAGAAAGCAAAAGTAACGCTTTGATATTTATCCATTTTTATTTATTTATTTATTATACCTTTCTTGTTCTGGGCCCTCAACAGGCTTGCGCCCAATTACAGAGTGACCCGCATAATGCTTTTTAGAGGCAGAAGGTCTTAAGTTGTTCTATACTACTCCGGTATTTACCTTACGAATTAGGAAAACTGCAAGAAACCCTAATTCGGAATAGCCGGCAGAATGCTCGAAACTGATCTAAGGTAATTCCCATCTCTGCCACAGACGAAAAATTCACCTCTTGGGAAAATCTTAGGAAATGCGTCTTTTTATAGCAGCGTCGCGTCGCAGCGTTCGGCGGTTCAAAACCGCTCCAATGTGTAATGACAGAAACACGCGGCTTAAAAACACGCAAGTGTGCATCGAGCCTTAGTGGAAAAATAAGTTCCTTTGTCAGAATCAAAAATGCGCTAAAAAAAATTGTAGCATATACATACATCTTGCAAAAGCCTAACACACAAAATATTTTTATTGTAGCATCTGTACAGGGTAGGTAGCAGTATAATAGGTACTTTAATTTAACTCATTCACGATGAAGAATGACGTACAATCCAAGGCATCCCAACAGAGCAAACTACAATGGAAGATGAATTATTAGGTAATTTATTACACATATTAATATAACGGAGAGCCGTTGTTTACCTTTAATAATGGGTAATCAGACATTACTACAGTCACCATTCCAATATATGGCAGAAATGCTTTTGTTTTACCAACTAGGTCATCTTTGTTTAACCATATTTTACCAGGTCCATATAAACCTCTATCGTCAACTTGATTATTGTCTCCTTTTGTTAAAAACTTAGACGTGCCATTTCGTCTATAAAAAATATTCATGTGAAACTACAATATCTGGTAAGATTTAAACGAAGAGTAATAAAGTGGTGTCTTTGCAAACTTGTCAGCATAAAAATGACCGATTGCCTCTACACAAAGTTAATGTCAATTAAGCACGTAAGAAAGCAGTAGAAATGTTTCATACTTTTCATGAAGTTTTAGTACTCTATGTACAACAGGTATACCATGGGTTTTCACTTTGAACACGATAACATCTCCCACTCTAATTGGTTCTTTGGCATAATTTGTTAAAAGTAGTAAATCACCCCTTTGATATGCCGGTTCCATGCTACCACTAAGAACGACCACAATAGGACTTTCGCAACTAGTTGCTATCATCAAACCTTTCCATATCATCAGTGCAGAAGATACTATCATTCCAAAGGACAACAATTGGTACAAAAACTACAATTTAGACACATAAAAAATGTATGCACGTACTAATCCTTATCACCTGTCTTTTATTCATCCGGCGAACTTCATCGCATAATCCAACAACATCCATTTCTGTTAAATGAATTTGGTCTTTTTCACGTGGTAATCGCGGTAGAGGCACAGTGAATACCACGTCAATTATTAGATAATGGTGGCTACATTCGATTTTGACCTATGAACAGGTTTTTGATAATCTGTGTCACCTGATTGTAGTTTAGAGATTACGGAATGTTTTGCTCGATATCGCGCGATGCAACTCAAGCACCGCTCACTAGAAATCTATATGTTTAGTTAATTGTCTGAAAGAAGGAGCTAGTTTGATGGGTTAACATTTTAAAAATCATCCAATTGATTTCCTATTTATGTCAGTCATCGGAACAACAACACTTTTAGGTACATACCATAAAGATAGAGATACTACATACGTACACCCCACAAATTCCAAGACGATCAAACAATCGACTCAATCGCTTCAGCAGCACTTTTACAATTCTCAAACACTGATCCAACACAAAAACAACGAATACCTAAAGAAAATTACACAGTTAGATACTTTAACTTACACACACACTAAATGGTTCACATTTTAACAAAATACGAATACATTAACAATGAAACAATCTTACACCAACTGCTATTGCATTTTTTTGTATATTGTGGCGCGGTTGCAGTTTCTATGACAATGAACAAACAACAGCACACAGTAAAAAACAACTTTAAAAAGTCATTATGCAAACATAAATGACGAGAGCGTCCTCATAATAACATTAATGCTAGGACCAGGAAAAAATACCGGTAGGCGCGAGATCCTTACCCCATTCTCTTTCAAATGAGCCGCCTATCGTCGAAGTCTATACAGTTTAATGGAAAGTAGTAGAGCCTATACAAATACATACAAATTTTGAAATGGGCATTAGTTTTACTTTTATTCGGAGTGTCTATATACACGGTGTCCATTTTTCGAGTGCCACTATGGGGATCTCCCTTACCTTAAGAGATAGAAAGTTGGTTAAATGGGGGCGAAGTTGAGAATTTCCCTGCTGAATAACCATCTGAAAAGAAATTTAAAATATCATCAATACTTCTGAAAATATCGCAAAAAAACGAAACTTTCTGATTTTCGTTTTTATTTTTTGTGATAAACTAGTCGTACTAGACATTTCTAATTAACACATTATTCGAACACTTTTCAATGGAGATTTCGAATGTGACATCTCGTTTTAAATAACTTTTAAGATGACAGAGAAACACGTGTCAACTTAAGTTTTTCTTATGGGCGCCATTTTTAATTTTGAGATTTTAAGATTACGTCTTTTTTTCTCTTTACGACGATATATCACACATGGTGGTTCAGTACCTACCTATCACATCAGGGAACTAGATGTGTTGAGAAAATTCGATTTTCATATGAACAGAATTGAACCTTCGTTTTAAAAGAAAATTATAATTCAAATTAGAACAAAATATATAAGATTAAATAATATTTTAGCAATAAAACTAGCACAAACGTAAATGACACTGTTTGAAATAGGTCAACATTTTGTTCACAACAAAACAACGTTTTGTTTTTGCGTAGCACTCTTCGCAGAAAATGAAATTGTATTTTTAGAAAAAATGTGATACTGAACCACCATGTGTGATATATCGTTGTAAAGAGAAAAAAAAACCTAATCTCAAAATGTCAAAACCCAAAACGGCGCCCATAAAAAAAACTAATGTTGCCACGTGTTTCTCCGTTATCTTGAAAGTTATTAAAAACGGGATGCCATATTCAAAATCTCCATTAAAAAGTGTCTGAATAATGTGTTAATTAGAAATGTCTAGTACAATTAGTTTACCATGAAAAAGTTAAAAATGAAAATCAGAAATTTTCGATTTTTTGCCATATTTTCAAAACTATTGAAGATATTATAAATTTCTTTTTAGATTATTATTCAGCACGAAAATTCGCAACTTTGCCCTAATTTAACCAAGTTTCTATCTCTTAAGATAAGCGAGATCCCCATAGTGGCACTCGAAAAATGGACACCGTGTATGGAACTTTTTATAAATGCTGTCGTAAATAGCATTGCGCATTGTCTACATTAGAAATTTCATTGAATACCTTCATAAACAAAACATACTTACAGCCTGCGTTAACAGTAATTTTGAAACCGATATTAGTTTAGTTTTAGTTTCATTGAAGGCGCCTACATATGATATTTCGTTTAACTGCTCTCATAAATAAGAAAGTTGGCATTGCGTTGGCAATAAAACGTAGTTTTCATGTTTCTCGAAGTTCCGCTTCCGCTTTTATTTTTATTTTATGTTTATTTTATGTTTATTTTATTTTTATTTTATTTTTATTTTATTTTTATTTTATTTTTATTTTATTTTTATTTTATTTTTATTTTATTTTTATTTTATTTTTATTTTATTTTTTTTTATTTTATTTTTATTTTATTTTTATTTTATTTTTATTTTATTTTTATTTTATTTTTATTTTATTTTTATTTTATTTTTATTTTATTTTTATTTTATTTTTATTTTATTTTATTTTTATTTTATTTTTATTTTATTTTCATTTTATTTTATTTTATATTTTATTTTTATTTTATTTTTTTTATTTTTATTTTATATTTTATTTTTATTTTATTTTATTTTTATTTTATTTTTATTTTATTTTTATTTTATTTTTATTTTATTTTTATTTTATTTTTATTTTATTTTTATTTTATTTTTATTTTATTTTTTTTTTATTTTTATTTTATTTTTATTTTATTTTTATTTTATTTTTATTTTATTTTTATTTTATTTTTATTTTATTTTTATTTTATTTTTATTTTATTTTTATTTTAATTTAATTATTTCATATTTATTTTATTTTCATTTTATTTTTATTAAATTTGTCATTTTATTATATTTTTGTTTTATTTTATTTTTATTTTCGCTCGAAGACAGGTGGTCATCTTCGGTTGGTAGCCTTAGTGTATCTGTTAATTCGCCTTAATGGGCGTCGCGTCTCTGTCTCTCCCGGCCCTCGCTCTCCCTTCTGCAGACCACTTCCGTCACCAGCTTTTGCACGGCGTTCCAGCCTTCCGGTGTGTTCAGCATAATTGGAACCACCGTTTCGTTGTCAGATGTTCGCCAACCTCTACTTCTGCTGCTAGTCTGCGCGCGTGCCATCTCGCGCACTCCAGCACTGCATGTCCTGGGTGGTCCAAGTTTGCACAGTCGACGCAGGATGGGTTTGGCCGTTTTCCGAATCGGTGGAGGTAGCTTGCGTTTTCGCCGTGGCCAGACAGAAACTGGGTCAGATAGTAATCGACTTCGCCGTGCACCCTGTTGGTCCATTCCCTGACGTCCCTTATCAACGTCCGTGTCCAGCTTTTCCCATCGCTCCTGCCATGCGTTCACCAGGCCGTCGACATCCCAGTTCTCCCCTCTCGCTTTCGCAGTGATACCAACTGGCGGCAACCCGGCTATCACCATGGCGTAATCCCGGTGTACCGTACGGTATGCGCAACATACTCTAAGAACCAGCAGCCTCGTGATCTGGTCCGTTCTCGCTATCACCACACCCCACCTTGTGGCCTCGCTCCATATTTTCGCCCCATACATACAGAACTATGGTTAGTGCGGCCGATGCTACCACTCTCCGCTTAGAGGCCCTAGCGCCGCCCGTGTTGGGCATTATCCGAATAAGTGCCGTATAGGCCCTCAAGGCTTTGTCGCACGCGTATTTGACATGCTTGATGTAACTCAGATTTTTGTCGAGCACGATACCTAGCACCTTGATGGTAGGCTCCGCGGTGATCGCCTGACCGAGCACCTCTATCGTGGCGTCCATACCTTGCCTCCTGCCGGTCATCATTGCCACTTTGGTTTTTTCTGGCATGTAGTAATGGTCCTGCGGAAAGAGCTGTGGACATTGCCAAAACACTGTTAAAGAAAGCTAAAGAGAGTAACTGTAACACTGAAATTAATCTTTGAATATAATTATTTTATATTCAAAGCACTAGTCAATTTGTATTTCAGTGTTATTGCAATTGGTTAGATCGCCAACAATACACACTGCTACATGTTCTCCTTGAGTGAAACCAACGATGTATCTATCCTTATCAGTTTTGCATATTCTCTTCATTTATTGTTAAACACAATAGACCATGTATAATGATCGAGGACTAATTATGTAAACAAGTTTATCGAAAAGCTGTACAATATTTGACTGGAGGTACACAAATACCCATTTCTGTTACCACAGATAAAATACCCAAGTTACCGTTGAATAAATTACTTTTATTTCATACTATCTAGTAATCGCCGCTTTCCCAGACCCATTTGAGTCTGGTAAATCGTATTTTACCAGACTGAACATTTTTACCAGACTGGAAATGTTGCCTAGCAACATCAACTGACGTCCATATAAACCTGTATATTAATGTGTCAAACTACAGTCAGATCAAACAAATCAAGTGATCGACTTTTGCTTTTATTTGAATGCGTACAACATTCTAATCAAAAATTGTATGGCCTTTTAAAAGAAAAAGAGCAGTATGAAATAAAATGTTTTACTTTATTTGTATGTTAAATCAGTTAACGTTACTCGTTTCGAAATTCCTGCCTCAGCTACGCTTCGGCAGTAAACATCTCACTCGTTAACGTAAACCTTGATTTACCATACTCATATGTAAATAACTATTATTTCATACTATCTAGTAATCGCCGCTTTCCCAGACTGATTTGAGTCTGGTAAATCGTATTTTACCAGACTGAAAATTTTTACCAGACTGAAAATTTTGCCTAGCAACCGCAACTGACATCCATCTAAACGTATGCATTGATATTTGTCAAACTACTGTCATCAAACAAATCAAGTGATCGACTTTTGCTTTTATTTTAATGTGCACCTACAACATTCTAATCAAAATGGTATTTTAATAGAAATAGAGCAGTATGAAATAAAATGTTTTACATTATTTGTATGTCAAATCAATTTACGTTACTCGTTTCGAAATTCCTGCCTCAGCTACGCTTCGGCAGTAAACATCTCACCCGTTAACGTAAACCTTGATTTACCATACTCATATGTAAATAACTAATTCAATGCATTTACTGCATTTTTCTATAATGACACCTTCTGTAAATTACCTGGTTTTCAGGTAATTAGTGGACTAGATTAGCATTGTTTGTTATAACATTTTTTAATTACCCCTTTATTTCTTGTGAGTTGTTCTAATCATTTTTACTGATTTCTGATTTATAGATTTTTATAGTTATTAGGTACATGTGCATGAATGAATTCACTTATTATAGGTATGGTAGATCCTAAAAAAACCGGCACTTCGAACACCTAAAATAAATCTTTCTTTACTTATATACCTACAAGGGTGAACAACAACAAAAATTGTATGTTTTTCATAAAAATGGTAGCTAACATTTAAAATTCTGTTACAACAAATCCTTATCTTTTCAAAAATTAATAACAATTGTACATCTAGCGTATTACTTATTTATATCTACGCACGACCCATGGAAAATTTTTCCGAACATCTTTTGTGCGGTAAGATGACTTCATCTTTTTTGCCCTGAATTCAATGGTAAAAATAAAATTTACTTGATCCTCCTATTTTTTGAGGGACAAATATTCCTGTTGATAAAGTTGATATCAGTCCATATTGAAAAAAGAAGTAGGCAGTAGTAAAAAATTTACCGGTTTCTGTCGCTACATAGTATTGGAAATTTGAAAAAAATTCGCCAAGTTGATGTGAAGTTTGTGGGACTCCATCAAAAGGTATTCTCAAACGGAAAGATAAATAGTCGAATTTTTTTAAAAGTGCAAGAATTTTTTTATATCCACCACTTTCACTAACTTGACTTTACATGAGCAAAACAGTGACACTTTGTTTTAAATAAAATTGTCAGTGTCGGCCATTAGTTATCGTATTCCGCTTAGGAATTTAACTAAAAAAGGGAATTGTATTTATATCGGTAGCGTTTCTTTTATATAACATACCACGACGTTTCCTATGTTTATGTTCGGCTAATAAGTGAAAAAATGCCTATGTGTCTATTGGGCGCAACTTTATGGAAAGCAAAGAGCATGTGCATCTTTTGCTTTTGGTCGCATTTCTCGAAATAGATAATTTTCACGAAGACTTACTCTTAGTCCAGTATGCAGATAATTTTGACCTGCAAAAGGTGGTGTAAAAGATTTTATTGTTTTAAATGGTCCATTTGGGTCCAAATAACATGTATTTGAAGAGTACGCAAAATTTTTTCCGGCACAACTTTTGGCAGCCAAAAAACCTCAAAATTTTTGGCATTTTTTTAGTTTTTCGCTTAAAACTCGAAAACGGTCCATATTTTATGAATAACACTTCTTTAGAAAATTAAAGAAATTCAAAATTATGCGTCGATCAAAAAAAACAAACAAAATCGGTCCAATAGAAAAATGTTTACAAGCGATCAAAAAACGCCCATTTTTTCCAACGAATTTCAAAAATTGGTCCAATTTTAAATTGTTGGTACTTTTTGAACTCTCTGATTGATGTTCTACAATCTTTAGGGAGGGGGAGTAGTGGATTTTATCGTTCCTTTAGGAGCCACAACGCATTAAAAAAAGTTTAACTCAGTTCTTTAGAAAAGTTGGAAAAAATGGGCGTTTTTTGATCGCTTGTAAAAATTTTTCTATTGGACCGATTTTGTTTGTTTTTTTATCGACGCAGAATTTTGTTTTCTTTAATTTACTAAAGAAGTGTTATTCATAAAATATGGACCGTTTTCGAGTTTTAAGCGAAAAATTGAAAAAAAGTTCGAACGTTTTGAGGTTTTTTGGCTGCCAAAAGTTGTGCCGGCAGAAAATTGGTTTGCACTCTTCAAATACATGTTATTTGGACCCAAATGGACCATTTAAAACGTTAAAATCGTTTACACCACATTTTGCAGGAATCGGCCCTTCTGACTGCTCCGCGTACTGGATTATCTGAGGAAACTGATAATTTTAGATGGGAAATATACCCAAACGTGTAATTTGGTCATATTTGATTTGATCTAACTAAACAAAGTGCTACGCTTCTGGTAATTTGAAAGCATTCTTATAAAACAGATTTCATATTCAGCACTACTTATGATATAATATGTGCAGTACCCTACCTAGTATTGTACGTATCCCCCCGCCCCGTCAAAGGGAAATATTATTACAGCCTCATTATAGGGATTTTTTTTATTTCTTGAAGCATCCTGACGGGATGCAAAAGATTTTAGAAATAAAAAATTATTTCCAATGTACAGTCTCTTGTAAAAGTAATGTCCCTCGGATTCCTACCACTGTAGCATAGGCAACCAACATCCCAGCCGACTAGTAGAATGAAAATGAATGGCATCGATTTATTAGCTCAAAAGATCTGCGCTGCTTTAACCTATCCTTGGTTTAATACAATAGAAATTTTTACATTTCTTTCAATTGGTTTGGTGCGTTTTAAATTTGGAAATTGTTTAGCTAAAATAATGACCTTTTACTTTTAATTTTTTCGAGTAGATTTTCTTCTAACAAAATAAATGTGATGATTTTGTCGTTTTATACTGACATTGAAATTGACGTCTCATTATTAATTACTCGGGTCTCCTAATGGAATGCGATTATCTGCACTGGAAGCGCAACAATGCCGTTCCTTTTGTAACTACCACCTCCCACTCCTTTCAAACCCCGGGATGGCATCCGCGGAAAAATTCAGCTGTTTTATTTTTCCCTAATTTCTAATCATTTCACCTGCATGAAAAAGCCGGTTTAACTGAAAACTAATTTTTTGTCAAAAAATATTATACCTATAACCTGGACTAAATATCCTTATAATACGCCTACCTACTCAAAAATATGCAACGGAAAAGCTCTCCTAAACTAAATTCGATATTAAATCAACCACGACCAAGTATCACAAATGCATATCATTTAATTTCTGATGCTAGTTACAAAAGAAAGGTATTGTTGCACAGTGCACTTGTAGGGCAATTAATCGCATTCCATGAGGAGACCTACTCGCAAGTAATTATTAATGACACTGGAATTTCAATGTCATTAAAGAACAAGAAACCTTTATTTCGTTAGAAGAAAACCTACTCAGAAAATTAAAGTGAAAAGCCATTATTTTGTCTTAATAGTCTCTAGCTAAACTATTTGCAAATTTAAAACGCACCAAACCAATTGTAAGAAATGTAAAAATGTTTACTGCACCAAGCCAAGGATATGCAGCGCAGATCCTTTGAGCTAATAAATCGATGGCATTCACTTTTATTCTACTAACTAGTATTTAGTTTGGCTAAATGGGAATATCTGCTGAAAATGAACCGCATTAGATACTACCTCGCACACCCGCAAATCCAACTTGGACTAGGCGGCTGGGATGTTGGTTGCCTATGCTACAGTGGTAGGTATCCGAGGGACATTACTTTTACAAGAGACTGTACATACACAGTATCTGGTCAATTTGAGGACATAAAAAAATCGATTGTATGCGCACCTCCATCAACAAACTGTTTAGTTGAGTAGAAATCACGAAAAGTACAAAACTCGACAAAACAGTTTAGTCGACGCAACAGTTGTATGTATGCGCTCGGCCTTATGTTAGCGCTTTGATCGCGAAACATATTTTTTCTTCAAACGTCATATAATATTGGCATTACCCTAATTTTATATTCAATTAAGGCATTACGTAGCCCAGCAGTTTGAATTAAAGAATGACTTTTTAGAACAATCGAACAAGCGGCAGTGAAGTATTTTAGTGCCTAGGCATTAAAACGCTTCAGTGCCAGTGTCACATTGTTTTGCTTTGACAATTTGATGTTATTTACATTAGGTTCTTGGTTCACCTAGCAAGTGCGTTGATCTTTACTTCTGATTTTAACAGAAATAAAAATATAGTCGATCAAAGAAGCTATTTATTTATTTAAATAATAGTTAATGTTGAAAGTGCAGTTAGTCATATTACCATTATAGAAATTAAACCCTGAGCTCGTTTCTGCAGCATCCAAGTTTTGAAGAGTCAAGTTTTGTTTAGGTCGTCTTATTTCTAATGAATGAATGAAGTATTTTCAAAAACTGGATTGGTTTCTGCTTCAAATGGAGGAGTAGTTGAAGTCATTCCATCTGATAAACCTGGTTTTTGAAAAGTTATCGAAGTATTTTTTGTGCAATTTCATTTTTATTTGAAATCGAGGCTTCGCTCGGCCATCAAACACCGACTCGCCATAAAAAGTATCACTTTAGCTCCTCATAATATAATATACTATTTTTTAAACATATGCCTTATCAATCATAATAGATGGAATGTAAGAAATACTGTCGGATTTCCAAATTGGTGCTGTACGTTTTTCTACCCTCATTACAACGGCTGTTATCTACAAAAAACGATTTTTCTATTCATCGATCTTCCTAAAAAACTAAGACCGATATTTCAATTTTTTAAGTACCGCCATTCTTTTCATCATTGCAAAGAATATCCACTATCGAGAATTTGTTATACTTCAACTACAAAAGCAGCATTTCATAAGAAAGTTTAGCTATTTTTCCAATATGACGGATTGACTACGTACTTTTGGAATAAGAAATTCATGTGTTGCTAATTTAGGAACGTCATCGGCAGAAATTTTGTTTAGTCGTAAGTTTAAGTTGCGTACAAAGCTACCTATTGTAAAGCAGTTCTTTACAACCAAAAATACAAAATTATACTCAATTACAAAACAAATTGGTAGTTAATCAAGGTCGTAGCGTAGCAAAGAATATTATGATAGAAATGCAAACGAGCGAAAAGGATTTGAAAAGGGAGATCAAAGGTAGGTTTCGTCTCAACTCTGTAAAACATGAGATGAAAAACGGGGCTAATTTTTTTCGTGTAAATTATACATTTAAAAAGTATGCTACCGAACAAAATGTTAATATTTAGGAAAAAAACAATTTTTTCTCCAACCACCTGAATAAGACGTTGTTTTGTGACAGTGTTCGGTACGTAAAATTGACGTTTTGCGGATTAATCGCTTTCACCATGGCAACCGTACAAAAAGTGGATACTTTTGGTCCTAGTACCAAAAAGAAATTGACGTTGAAAGTTGGCCAATTAAAAAATTACAATCACGGAGATATGTCACATTGACATCGTTTTACATTGCAGGTTGTAAGATATTTCTATACATACAAATCAAATATTTTTGCATATTCAATGCAAATAATGATGTTACCTATACGTATGTACATGTATTGAAAATGATTTACGCTCGCTATGGTTTGGATTTAGAGAATATAGGCAACTGGTGATGCACATGTAATTCAATGGGGCGTGCATTGCCTCAGAACTTCATTCACCATTCCATAAGCAAGGGGTGTATATGATCGGAAAAATATGCATTAGGTAGATAGATGTACAGAGCATAGTTTCCATACAATATAAACTGATATTTTGTCCATTAATATATGTTTAAAAAATCTAGAAAACATGCGTCAAAAGAGTTCATAGTTTAGGAATTAATTGCAAAAATTAGGGAGCATTTTAAGCAATACGAATGTATGGGATCGGTAGCGTGAATACTTATCTATATTTTGGCAATTTATGTGAAGCTCAAAAGTTTTCATAAAAAAAGTGGTGAATGAAGTTCTGAAAAATGGGCATGTAAACTGGAGAAATGGAAATAAACTACGCAGCTGTGACTAATATCGCGGTCAACAGTGTAGCTTCTTTCTCACAGAGGGTGCCACCAAGAGTTTCATGAAGTCCGTAAAAAATACGATAAAGATATGAAATAGGTACCTAAGCGCTTTTATCTTGCGATGGAGTTGTTCTTACTTTTTAACTAGGCTAGTACCGTTGAGCTAGTACTGTGTAATGGGGATAACAAAAGACAAAAATTTACGAGCAAAAAAAAACTAGCAGGCTATGTAAGTTGCCTATGTTAAATCATTTAGCGATTCTCTTTCAAGGTTAAACAGAGCCTGCTTGTAAAAGAATTTGCTGACATCAAGAAAAAGATCGTTCACTGGTATATTTTTATTTTGTCAACTACTTGCTTCGAAATTTATTTGGTTTCTCTTTCCTATTCATTGCAAAAGGTAACCTCCTCTACCTATCGTTTTATGAAATAAATAATAGAAATGGGGATAGGTAACATTCCTTTATAACAAATATCAAAATTTTACGTTATTTTTAGAACAAAGGGCTGTTGTATATTGTTGTTGATGTCTGGCAAGTTGCGACCTTGTGTGGGTGTTTATTTGTAATGCGATTTGTTTGACCGTCTTCCTTATTCTTTATCTTTGCTTATTGCACTTTGTAGATTAAAATACCGTAATTTATAATCCATACCTTGTTGCAAATTAAATTTTTTGAACTTCAATAGTACCATTGAATAAAGCTCTTTATTCAATGATAGTACCTATTACATATTATTAGTATTAGTTTAGTCAGTTTAGTGTAATGTGTAATAATTGACCTATACAGGGTGATTCAAATTCAAAGGCCACCATGGGGATCTCGGGAACTGTAAGAGATAGGTAGTTTACATTTGACAAAGTTACCCTTGATGGTAACATCATCTAGTTTTAATAAGAAATAACGTTAATTCGTAAAAACGCAAGAAACTACTTACGTACGTTACTTAAGACAAAGGCAAAAAAGATGTTTTACAAGCATTAAAAACATTGATGTATACATTTTTGAAATCAGAAAAAAATTCTCTATCAAATCACACAAAAAGTAAAAATTACTTCCATAAGAAACAAAGTTGATTATAGTTAACCGGAGACGAAACGTCAAACTTCAAATTTAAAAGTAGCATCTTGTAGAGGGAAAAAAGTGGCCATAATAATGTGTCATTTATTATTAACTTCAGTAAAAAACAAAAACGATTTTCAAAATCTCGTTTTTTCCGGATATCTCCGAAAGTAGTCAGAATTTCAGTTTCAAAACTGTTTTTGTTAAGCATCAAAATACACAACTCTGCCAAATTTACCACCTACCTATCTCTTACATTTCCCGAGATTCCCATGGTGGCCCTCGAATTCGAATCAGCCTGTCAATTACTAATTTACAAAAGACCATCCCTCGAATGTAAGACATTGGGAACAAATGTATATTTAGGTATAAACGGCTAAAAAATTAAAAAAAAAATCGGTATACCGTATGTCCCCGGATTGACTTTACAAGAAGAAAAACTTTTACTATACTTTTTGACAAAAATCCATTCTCCATAAAAGCTTTTGCTTGTTCTAATTCGAAATGTCCCTACCGTTTCAGAGAAAAATATAAAAAAAACGAAAATATGGTTGAACTCCTAAAAGTCAAAACGCGTCTTTACTGTAATAACATTTCGTTAGTTACAAAGTCTTCGTTACCTGTTATTTGAATAGGCACTAGGATCGTTATATTATAACTTATAAGTATAACAAACACACTTCGTAATGACATTGAATTTCATTAAGTGAAGGAATCAAGAGTTTTACTGAGGGTCCTCCCAAACAAAAAGCCCCTGTCGCCACTTGTGAACCAATTTTACGACCTTAATTTTGAAAGTCCCCCATGCCAATAATTACGCGATTTTTACTTCATAAGTTACGTTACAAGCGTTTCATTATTCTCCTCAAGTTATGTGCGGTAGAGAGCTAATTATAATTTTGTTAACCTAGCAGTCTGTAAGGAGCCGTGAACGACCTTGCGTTTGTGTTTTGTATCTTCTTGTCGTGTGGTTATGCAAATCAAATTGCATTTTTTTTAAGCACCCTCTGTGTTGTTTGGGGCCCACTTAAAGAGAGTATAATTATTTAAATATTTGTATAGAAAACTGCTGTAGTTACGCTATTCATTATTAGGTACCAGCACATTCTAACGAAAAAAACTTTGTCCTTTACTATGGGTACTTCTCTTTTCAGGCAATCCCAGCCTTAAACCATGTGTAACGTAATTTACATATTATTTGGTGAACGTAATTTTAATACGTATACAACCCGCCGTCGCGCGTAACGCCATCTACTTCAGACTCATTGCACTATTATCTGTCATTTTGAATTCAAAATTTGAAAAAGTTAATTGCAATTAATTTTAATTAAAAAACTGTATGGTAAGTTTTTTATTTCAATACAAAATATAACAATATTAATTGTGTATACAATAGAAATGACTGAAACTGATAGCGACATGGATTGCACTCCGCCAGAGATTATAGAAACAGCAGAACATGCTACCTCAAGATTTGCTCCCTACAAAGTCGCGAGAGGTGAGAAGTAAGAAGTCGAATAGGTTATAAGTTAACCTAAAAACTAGAGTGGCATGACACGTGAGGACAAGAAAGCAGAAGTTCTCAAACTAGTAGTGAAACTGTGACTGAATCTAAATTCGAATATAATTTGAAGTAAAGGGGGTTGGAGAAAAAATTTTATGTTTTATTCGTACAAAAAATGCGTTTTCGGGACTCGGAAGGTTGCTGGACTCCGCTAACGCGTCGTCCAGCAACTATCTTCCTCGTCCCGAAAACTGACATTTTTTGTACTAATGAAACAAATAACTATTTTAGAGCACTGCCAATAAAAAGTGAACTTTTATAGGTAAAACTGGGTGCTGTTCTTCTGCTTAGATGCGCTGCAAAGTCGCCCAGTGCGAAGGAGCACTTACGAGTATTTACTTTGAATTTTGCAAGTATAAGCATTTGCTTACTTTTATTCATACGGGCCATTGTTGCGTTTATCGGGACTAATTTAGAAATAGAAACCGGATTCATTATAATTCCATAATATTCACACGAAAAATGTGATTTATTTTTAGGTGAATTGAAAGTTTTCTAACGTTTTTTGTAGGTAACACCCCTAAAATTTTAGTGTGATAAAAATTTGAGATTATTGCCATGTAGCATCTTTCGGAAAGGGATATAGTTTGCATAAAAAGCGTTAGTTCTCATTTATTTTGTGTTGTTCCCGAATTAGACGAAATTTTGAAAAACCCCTAATATGGCTAATATTTTCATGGTGGACCTAATAAATGTTTGGGATTTGGATGTACATTTTTTAAATATATCTATTATAACACTATTGAATAGATTTATTATATTCAATACTAACACAGAAAACCGGTTATTCATTTGTCACAAGAATTATAAAAGCAAACATTTTTTTGGAGGTTACGCATTTTGGCGCTGTAACTTTTGGGCCTTAGAGTCTACGTAGCTGTACAGCACTAACGACCTTTCTTAATAATAATTGACTTTATTCCCTTACTTCATATTATACAGATGCATTCCAACCATCATGAGAACCTTAAGAACATGTGTACCAATTTTCAAAGTGATCAGACGTTTCTAAATAAAGTTATTGTGCGCACGGATAGACAGCAATACACAATTAAAAACGATCTTGAAGATCACTAATAATGCGACACTTTTGCCCCTTAAACATATTTTCCCAGCCTTATTTTTAAAAGTTATTATTATTTAGTAATATTTAGAAACATTGATAATAAATTAAGATTTACACATCGATAATGGTGGATTAGGCAAAAATCAGGACATTGCGCACACCCACAAATACATTTATGGCGTCACACTGTGGCACTGTGGACGGAAATATGGGACACAGGACACTGCTATGCACTATGTGCGCAGTACCACACAGTGGTGCACTGATGTGACCTGCAACGCACTGCAGGACATTGCTAGACACTGGACAGTGCAACAAAATGTGTACACATATTGTGGGCAGTGAGAGACCCTCGACCTCAGCATATGTTCTAGGATTTGCATTTTGCAATGCCTGACAGAAGTATTGATTAGATTTTCAGTAAACAAGAAAAAGTAAATGAATGTATTAGAGTAAAAAATTCCACAAAAAATAAAATTCACATCTTCCCGCTATCCTGGAATAGTGTTAGGTTCCCAATTAACATTTAATCTTTAATTTTACATTTCTTTCATCTTATGATACACCATGTAACATAGATAATCCTGTTTGTTGCTATTTTATCATCCACGGGAACTTACACTTAGTAACGTAATTGTTTTATATTTATTTGGATTAATGGAAAACACTATAAAAAAACCAAAAAAATTATTATTAATCTTTGTAGCTATTGTACATAGTAACAAAATCTTTAAATTAAACTCATTCTCTATGAACGAGAACGTAAAATCCGAGACATGCCAAAACCGCATACTGCAAAAAAAGTGTCAATAAACGATATTTAAGGAAACTACATTTACCTTAAATTTTGGATACTCATTCATTAATATCGTAACCATTCCAACATATGGCAAAAAACCACGTGCTCGACCGACTACATCATTTTTAGTTAACCATAATTGACCAGGCGCATATAAACCTCTGTCATCAACACTATTGTTATCGCCTTTCGTAAGAAATTTAACCGTGCCATTGTTTCTGTAAAAAACAGTACCTAATATCAATGCGGGTGCCATAATTCAGTTACACCAAGAATAAAGAGAAAGTATTACAGCTTTATCAGTAGTATTCGAAAGACTTCTTAGATAGCTAAAAGTAATCAAGATAAAAGCTAGTTTGTTTGACAAAATACATTTTACATTCGTGAGTATTTCATGCAAAGGAAGGTATATAGTGAACGTAGAGAACATAAAATGCAAAGTTTTACAATATTACTCATTACATAACATTTTTTTAAACCATAGGCTTTTTGCAATAGTCTTTACGCAAGATGTCTCTTGAAAACATATAATAAAAAGATGCATTTAATAAACTTTGTCTTGTATAAGAAATGTAAAAGCAAGAAGAAAAATCCCACCTAAGGTTCGCACCATTGTGCATAAATAGAAGGTAGGTATTCCTTTAAAATATGGAAAAAGAAAGACAGATAAACTAATTTGCATACTTCTCATGGAGCTTTAGTACCCTATGTACAATGGGTATGTCTCTCCCTTCCACTTTGAAAACAACAATTTCGCCCACTCTCACTGGCTCTTCGGGATAATTTGTTAAGAACAATAAATCGCCTCTATGAAAAGCAGGTTCCATACTACCACTAAGTACGACAACAATAGGACTTTCACTCCCTGTTACAACCATTAAACCCTTCCATATCATCAATGCAGAAGAGACTATCATACCAAAGCTCAAAACTTGGTACAAAAACTGCAATTTGGGGAGTTAACATCTTTTTCCAATCAATGAATTTCTTATCAATTACCTGTCTTTTGTTCATACGACGAACATCATCGAATAATGAAGCGATATCCATTTTTTCCAATTTATTTAACTTTAGTTATCTACTTCTCATGCGGCAATCTAATCTGATACACCTCTATACCACGTCAACTTTAGCTACGAACGAAAGTTAATCGTTGAGTTGAGGTTATAAAACTGCCAAATTCACACTAAAGTGAGTTGTCAATGTTGCCAGATCGGATCGGTTACAAAATTTTTTTTCATACACGCGCTTATTATTTATACAGAAGCACATGATCTAAGCACACAAACAGCATCGATTATTACCGCATTTCCACAAAAATTAAAAAAAAATGCGCTATTGTGGCCACTTTTTCCGTCCATCCGTCCGTTCGTTCGTTGAGACGCTACTAGTTCTTTATCTTAAGAGCGATTATTCTACTTTTTTCGCTATTTGGTTCGTTATGGTGTCGAGGCTTGCACCAACGAAGGAATTTTTTCTGCGTTTATTGCTAAAAAAATATTGTAAAAAAACCAAAAAACCGTTTTTTACATGTTCCATAATTTTACACTTTTGCCGTTTATTAACGATCCTAGAGATCGTTTATAATTTTGTATTGCTGTCTGTCGTCTGTCTGTTCCTTTGTCTGTCCGGCCCTCTGTCTGTCCGTGTGAACGATAACTTTGTTTAGAAATGTCCGTTTTACAGCTCCGTTAGTTATGAACTGAATTGCATGAAATTCAATATGAGCATAGCTTTAACCATATAACACGCAATGCCAACAGTTGAGTCGAATCGATTCAAAATTCACAGTGCCCTTTTCGAATCTCGACTATTTATAAAATCTATAATATAAAAATAAGTCGGGTTTTCCTTCCTGACGCTATAACTATTGGTGGCCGGATTTTTACGATTTTAACAGAAGTTGCATCTTACACATGGGAAATGAATGCAAGTGGAAATGCGCTTTTTGTAAATCGTTTACGATTATTAATTTTTAACTTTTTTATTATTGGTTCTCTTTAAAACTTCCAAACACGAGTTTTGTTTTTCCATTCACATGTAAGGTACATTTTCACCACAGTTTACAGTTTTATTAGCATGTTAACTAAAATTTGAAAACTCGACATATGATTTTTTATATAATTGTCGATCGTTCATTGTCACTGAACCCTGAAGAACGTAAATATCTGTCAGTCGAGTACCATGCATTAGTACAAATTGAATTGAGGTCATCGTCTTCCCCCCAAACTTGACTTGATGAAGATATTTTCGCTGTCTTTCCAATATCACAGGATTCGTGTTTTTGTAGTAGGTGTCCATCGTTCACAGGTACATCTGCAAATTCCAGAACGAGTCTTTCCTCAGACGTCGAAGGTTCAGAGAAGTATTCCTTATTGGACTTCTTTCCTTGAATGCCAGTGATTTCGACATCATTACCCGCCCCATCATTACTCGTGCGTTTCCACTCAGAAGCAATCATTTGCAATGGTTGCAAAACTTGAACGCTTTGCTTTACTCTAAGCAGTTCTAAATTGCATAAATTTTCGACTTCTAATAACTGACGTTTGTAATTATTTATCGAAATTTGGCGTTTTAAGCTGGCTCGTTTATCCGCCTGCGCCTTCAAAAGAGCACTTTCATATTTGGTGAGTTTTTCTTGATACTCAGATGCAGACATAGCTGGTTTCTCCAAAATTTCACTTACTTGGTGCTGAACGCTATTTTCAAAACCAACAGTTGGCGTTGTCCTTGTTTCGTAAATACGAGATTCTTTCCTGGATTCTTCCAACAAAAATTTTTCTTCTGCAAGTCGCGTTTTCAAAAACATCATCGTTTCGTGCAAATCTCGTAAACGTTGTTGCAAATTATTCTTATGGCAAATTACGTGTTTTTCGAAATCGGTTATGTCTGTGTTTTCGGGTGGAAGCGCATCTGAAGTATAACTGCCACTATCCATTTGCCTATCTTCATTTTCTGAATCAAAATTTTGAGTGAAATTCAATTCGCAAAAGGTATTGTTCGACATTTTGAACGTAGTACACAGGCACGTAAAATAGTAATTAATTGACAGTTATAGTGAAGTACTGTAACTATAGAAAATGCGCAATATTAAGAGGTAGTCATTTATGGGGTCTAGGACACTACGCCGAATGCCCACATCGCCGACCCGATTTTTGGAAGGTCCATATCGCCGACTAGGGACACTACGCCGATGGACACTACGCCGACAATGCCCACATCGCCGACAAGTGGACAAGGGACACAACGCCGACCATGCCCACATCGCCGACAAGTGTACAAGGGACACAACGCCGACCATGCCCACTTCGCCGACGGACACTACGCCGACCGTGCCCACATCGCCGACAAGTGTATAAGGGACACTACGCCGACCATGCCCACATCGCCGACAAGTGTGCAAGGGACACTAGACCGAACGTGCCCACAACGCCGACTATTCGCAAAAAAAATTACTAGGGACACTACGCCGACAGCGACCACATCGTCGACAATGGAGAAGTTTCCAGTTTTTTGTTATAAATTAATTATGAAAATTTAAGTAAAATGAAACAAAAATGTGATAGAATCAATAAAATTACTCCACAAATCCCAAAGTTACAAGACTAAAGTTGCGATTGGAATAATAATTTCGGGACGTCACTTCACCTAGTTTGCTAAGAGCATGTCTTGAGCATGCGATCAAAAAAGAGTGGTATCGCCTATGAATCGCCTTTACAAATTTTTGTTTATATGGGAAATCGTATTTCCTGGAATTACGTAAAATGACGTCACCGACACTGCCGTTCCGCGCTGAATACCTAAACTTAAATAATATATTTCTGTAATTGGGCGTAAGCCTGTTGAGGGCCTAAAACAAGAGGGACAATAAATAAATAAATAAATAAATAAATTTATTTCCGGATTTTGAAATTTCTTTTACTGGTTTATTAGTTTTGATCTATATTTTGATGTCATTAGGCTTAATATAGTAATATCAATTGTCCCTATTTGATAGTTGCTGTGTTTTGATAAACTGAAATTCGTAAATCTTTACACCGGTAGTATAGAAGAATTTATCGCGTTTTTTTTTAATTTGAAAAAAAAAGGTTGGTTGAACGGTAAAATATCGCGATTCTTAAATTTCACATTTTAGTCAAACAAAGCGAACAATAACTAGGGCTGATTGTATAAAGGCTGGTTGAACTTCGCTTGTAGTTAACAACTGGATTAAGGTATAAGAATGGTTAAAATTTGACGTTTTGTCAAACTTCAACCAATTAGGTATCTTAACCCATTGATATAATCCAAACGAGGTTTAATCTGCTTTATACAACCGACCCTTATGCCCGTCAAGAATCAAGACGGGATTCATGAAACTAGATTAGCAAATACGATCTTAAATAAACAACCAGTTATAATCGATCATTTGCGCATGAATCTACCATTATATCAACTATTGGTGACGTTTTCTGTCAATCCCAGAATTAATCTTCGATCTCGGATCAATCTACGAGTTAGTACGGGCATTAGTGTCCGCTTTACTAACAATGACACTTACTAAAAATCTTATATTGCTTGGCCACCTTGGATTATAAGGTAAGGTGTATCCCATTCTGGTACTTTTAATCAATGATTAACTTTGACCATCGTTTATGTAATTGAGTAACGATTTATTTTTAATGTTTAATGTGTACAAAATATGCTAAACAAGATTAGTTCATATTTTATGAATTTAATGTTCATAAGCACATATTTTAACAAATGAATTACTTTTTACTCCATATTCACATCTTCCCATAGTGGAATACATCCGTTTTTTCTCATAAACTATATTTTTATTTCAATTTGCTACCTAGGTGTAAATATTTTAAGCATTTTACACTTACATTGGTATCGTGTTATCAAAAATTGTCAAATCACCGAAATTATCGAGATAAACACAAATTCAAAGGGTGGCACGGTGGTAGAATTCATTATTTTTATTCTTCGCCAATGCAAGTTATTTCAGTGCGTATAAAACTAAAGTGTGTAACTTTGTTTCACTGGCGTTTCGTCACATTATCTGACGTCATGTCATAGCAAAATTAAAGCAGGTCGTAAATTAGTACCTACTTATGAATAATTTGCTACCCCCACAAACAGTAATACACATTTACCTTGTTTGTACTAAAAGAAATTCTTTCTTGGTTTAAAATGCAGTTAGTAATTACCGTAGTATAAGTTCCTATCTACAGAAAAAGGTCAAAAATCTCACTACCTACCTGTAAACAATATTTTACTAAGAGCGGCACCTTCTTTGAACATTAATCCGCAATTCTGTATTTACCTATGATCCTAATACAGATTTTTCTAAGAAAAACCTTCAATTACCTATGCAGATGTTGGGACAACATTTTGATAAAGTCACGATGGAATATACATAATGGAAATACAGAGACCGACAGCAAAGGTTCCCATAGTAAAGGGTGAAAATTCTCACTCTACCTGTAAACAATATTTTACTAAGAGCGGCACCTACTTTAAACATTAATCCGCAATTCCGTATTTACGGGTTTTTCTAAGAAAAACCTGCAACTATGCAGATTTTAAGACAACATTTTGGTAAATTTATGGTAGAGTATAATGGGAATACAGAGACCGACAGGAAATAGCAGGCGCAAATTAGGCAGAGCGTACATTTACAGAAAAGGTTATTTCATTATTGCTCGAGGAATAAGAAAAACGGATTAGAATTTCTAAAACCCTTATGGATATTGAATAGATAATGAGTACATTTTAAGAAATTAGCTGAAGAGGGGTAGCAAATTGAAATAAAAATATATTTTATGAGAAAAAACGGATGTATTCCACTATGAGAAGATGTGAATACGGAGTAAAAAGTAATTCATTTGTTAAAATATGTGCTTAATGCTTATGTTAATATTAAATTCATAAAATATGAACTAATCTTGTTTAGCATATTCTGTACACATTAAACATTAAAAATAAATCTTTATTATATAAACGATGGTCAAAGTTAATCATTGATTAGCACCAGAATGGAATTGCACCGTACCTTATAATCCAAGGTGGCCAAGCAATATAAGATTTTTTAGTAAGTGTCATTCGGCCCTATGCTGTATCACTATCGTTAAGAATAACGATATCGTTATGCGGCGTTACCATAATTTTTTAAAAATCGGTATGCTGTATCACTCGTAGCAAGTGTGGGATAACGATTATCGTAATTCTCTATCGTTATTTTGCAACCATAACCAGAAAAACTTAACGACAGGGTTCATGCTACCCGTTTGGGGCGTAACGGTCCTGTCAGCGATTCGTTTGGAGTTTAAGCGGGTGTTAAAGAGAAAGAAAATGAATAATTTTCAAGGATTTTAAGTAGCTTTGTTTGGGCAATTGGAAAATGTAATAAGGAGGTGAGTTCTGTGTCTTTTAATACTCGTAGATTATGTTTTTATTGAGACATGAGGAAAACATCCAACGAAGAATTTTACGAGGCAACAGCGATCCGTTTCAGCTGGGTGAAATTGATTTTCAAAAAAATTTTCGAGAATCTGTAAGGCAGTGGTCCATTTCCGCTGGCAAACTCCTGCTACAAATGTTTGATTTTGTTTGCCTCCAACGGTTTTGTCTTTCCGTGGAGGATTATGTTATTACTTTCAATAAAATATAACAGTCCTCAAATTGTTTCCTAGTGGTTTTTCTCCGCCTCTTATTATTCTCTTCGACATTCGCCATGTCGTGAAAAAACAACTAGGTATAGGTACACGTACAATTAATAATACAAATAATTTTAAAGAAACGTCTGCATTTCCAAATCTGGCGGGCAATTGTTTAAAGATAAAGCGCGCACCACAACGCCCTCTTATATTTTATCGCTGTGGTATTTCACTCTTACACGCACTGCCGTTGCGCAGCGTTCCTTGTCTTCTAGAATGTGACACTTTTTTCCGAAATAGCCACTGCGAGATACCGGGCAACGTTACGATACCGTTAAAATATTGATACAGCATATCGCGTTTATCGATAGTCGTTGTGGTCATCATAACCTTTGATCGTTAATCTGCGATAACGATTGATCGTATAGAATAACGAGAGTGATACAGCATAGGGTTGATTGTTAGTAAAGCGGACACTAATGCCCGTACTAACTCGTAGATTGATCCGAGATCGAAGATTAATTCTGGGATTGACAGAAAACGTCACCAATAGTTGATATACTTTGTTTCACTGGTGCTGAACCTGACGTCATAAATGTGATTCTCTCTTCATTACATTTAAATCGATTGAGACAAAAAAATTACGTCATTAACGTAAGTCGTGACAAATAAACCAATTGATCTGTCATAATATCAATCCGTCAAACGATTTTCGTTATAGACAGATTTCCAGTGTTGATTAAGTAGTTTGTGTTAAAAGTGAAGTAAATATCATCAAAGTTAAAAACGCTTAGGCAAGTCGACAGTGCAGCAACGCCGTTAATAGACAAGTATTTTAAAAATTTTACCACATAGGTAATGGTTCGATTCGCTCATATCATGAATTTAGGTCATTCCCGTTACCATTAGGTAAATATGACGAACCGATACACAGAATGAAGATGTTCGCCAGAACACTTAGGTATTGAATTGATTTTATAGGTGAGAATGTTACACTCCGTTCCTTACACAGTAATCTTCAACGACTTGATGGCGTAGAAATATCTGCTACCTCTTTGTCCCGCAGTTTGAAGAAACTGAAATTCACGTGGCGGAGATGCACCGTCTCCAATAGATTATTTTTAATGGAACAGCCCTATGCAGTTCAAAGAAGACTACAATTTTTGAGAGACTTTAAACATACCGAAACTTCACTCTTTCCATTACGACCTGTGGTTTTAGACGAAACCTGGATATACAGTAAAGGGTCTTTTAGAAGAAGCTGTCAAGATGGTACTCTCAAAACAGTTAGAAAAAGAAGTAGTGAAGGGGTCCGGTATATACCTAATACTCCATGCAGGATCAGAAGATGGATTTGTGGTGTAGTGTCGCTTTTTGTCTTTTGTACATACGATTTGAATATGAACATTTGAGAGTTTTTTCTTCACTACCTGTTTTCTTTCACAATTGCGTTTTTTTTAAATAAATCGGATCAGAAGATATTCAAGATCCTTATGCGAATATCTCGACTGTGTGGCAAAAGAACAGAAACTGTATGTATGCGTTGTTATTTCAATGAGCCAGTGGTATAATGACTACGCTTTATCTCAAATTTGTAAGATGTATAAATGCAAAGGCTTACCGATAAACCATGGCCTATTCTACTTCTGCAAATGGCTAGTTAAGGGTCATTAAAATTCGCGCAACTTAACGCGTATTCTTCACATTGGTAGCATACTTAATTTCACATCAACATTATGTAAACAAAATATTAATTTACGAGCTGCCTAAACAAACTTTAAGTTACAAATGTTCCTATGCGTTTTCTGTAACCATCATACACTTCATCTCAAAGAGTTTCGGATGCTCTGGCAGTATCCATTTGGATGTGCAAAGAATCGGTTACATGAGGTGATTACAAACGGTTGAAAAGGTTTAATTCATACCAACGGACTTCCTCTACATAAAATACATGACCATTTAGCCATTATAAAACCTAAGAACAGGAAAAAACCTATCAGAACCAGATGCCTTACAAGTGATTGTCAACTTGGGCGGTCTAATAATGATGAACGATAGTGACACCTTAATAAATAAGTTGAAACGTCAATGTGACAATATGTAAACCAACTACTAATTTACGACCTGCCTTAATTTTGCTATGACGTCAGATAGTGTGACGAAAGGTTCAGCACCCTTGAAACAAAGTATATAATGGTAGATTCATGCGCAAATGATCGATTATAACTGGTTGTTTATTTAAGATCGTATTTGCTAATCTAGTTTCATGAATCCCGTCTTGATTCTTGACGGGCATAAGGGTCGGTTGTATAAAGCAGATTAAACCTCGTTTGGATTATATCAATGGGTTAAGATACCTAAGTAATTGGTTGAAGTTTGACAAAACGTCAAATTTTAACCATTCTTATACCTTAATCCAGTTGTTAACTACAAGCGAAGTTCAACCAGCCTTTATACAATCAGCCCTAGTTATTGTTCGCTTTGTTTGACTAAATGTGAAATTTAAGAATCGCGATATTCATTAATCTTTTACCGTTCAACCACATGATATTACTTACTATATTAAGCCTAATGACATCAAAGTATAGATCAAAACTAATAAACCAGTAAAAGAAATTTCAAAATCCGGCAATAAATGACTGAGAAATTTATTATTTAAGTTTAGGTATTCAGCGCGGAACGGCAGTGTCGGTGACGTCATTTTACGTAATTCCACGAAATACGATTTCCCATACAAACAAAAATTTGTAAAGGCGATTCATAGGCGACTCCACTCTTTTTTGATCGCATGGTCAAGGCATGCTCTTAGCAAACTAGATGAAGTGACGTCTCGAAATTATTTTTCCAATCGCAACTTTAAAGCCTTGTAACTTTGCCATTTGTGGAGGAATTTTATTGATTCTATCACATTTTTGTTTCATTTTACTTAAATTTTCATAATTAATTTATAACAAAAAACTGGAAACTTCTCCATTGTCGACGATGTGGTCGCTGTCGGCGTAGTGTCCCTAGTAATTTTTTTCCGAATAGTCGGCGTTGTGGGCACGTTCGGCCTAGTGTCCCTTGCACACTTGTCGGCGATGTGGGCATGGTCGGCGTAGTGTCCCTTGTACACTTGTCGGCGATGTGGGTACGGTCGGCGTAGTGTCCGTCGGCGAAGTGGGCATGGTCGGCGTTGTGTCCCTTGTACACCTGTCGGCGATGTGGGCATGGTCGGCGTTGTGTCCCTTGTCCACTTGTCGGCGATGTGGGCACTGTCGGCGTAGTGTCCGTCGGCGTAGTGTCCCTAGTCGGCGATATGGATCATCCAAAAATCGGGTCGGCGTTGTGGGCATTCGGCGAAGTGTCCCGCCCCCCATTTATGTATTAAGGGCATAATCAAAAAATTATAACACAAGAGCCCGACGATGGAGGTTATTAATAAGTTCAATAGAATATTATAAAATCAACGTAAATTAATACAGTCCACTAATTAGAAATAGGCTTAGATCATACATATTAACAATATGATCTAAGGATACTAGGCGCCACTACACCGCGTCCACAAGCATCACGCGAATTCAAACTACGCGCGTAAAGCCTAGTTTTCATAGACGGGATTATCGGTTGGTTACTATGAGCCAAACTCGAGTGTTCTCGGGTGCTATCGAATTCTTCCAAACCTTCGAGAATGTTATCGAACAAACACGTTATATTTCTCGGAAAGATCACATCCGCCTTCGTTCTGTATCGCCAATGACTAATTTTTCGAGATTTCTGGAATATTCGCTACACAGTATTGTTGTCGCCAGGGGACAAATAATTAATACACACGCCAGTATCAGGATTTAATATTTCATTAACTACGATTTACGAAACGAACTACAATAATTGGCAGCACACACACACACACAGAATGGCCGCTTCTCTCTCCCCTTGCGCCATCTATCTTCCCTGGTGCCAACAGTATTTTAGAATTACAAAAGATGACTATATTTATCCGAATTCATTTTCCACCAGGTAAAAAAGGACAGAACAATGGAAATATTTGCACATCAGGAGTACACGCTAGTCAACACTGTTCCGCGGCGAAGAGCGGACTATACTCAGAGGCAGGCCCCGGGGACGCCGAGCTAAATGTAGCCCAGGGCGCAACATAGCCCCGGACCTGCTCAGAGGCAGACTGTAGCGGCTCGAGGAAACTATTTACCGGCTCATTTTCTAGGATTGGGGCTCGTGGATTACCATTCAGTTCTACAGAATAGTCTCTTTAATGCCTTGAAGGGTATATAATTTTGCATTGATAACTTGTCCTGAAATTTGACGTTTCATTACTTAAATGTTTTATTATTGTATAATTATATTGACATCTGCCACAGTACCCTGTAGAAATTGTTTCTAAATCAACAAATTTATTCAAATGGGATATAAACGTATAAAATTACAATCGGTGCTCGAATTATTTTCCACCGGCAACCAAACAATACCCGATACTCGGCACTGAATAGCTCGCATTACCACTCAGCTACTGTGCCCACTCTTGTACAAATTGTACCGGGTGATTCATTAGAAGTGATGAACGCTTGAATTTCGCGCGTAAGGTTTTAGTATTTTTTGCATTGTCCTCACTTCTAATGAATCACCCGGTACTACATGAACACCTTTTCAAGCGGCGGAATACATGTTGCTGCTTCGTTGATGCAGTTTGATGGATCAGATAGTTAGTGAAATTAACTAAGCGCAAGGCCATTATTTGAGAAGAATTGGCGCAATGTAAATTTCCCCATGGCCCATTTTAAATAACTCAACGCCTTTACATTGTCGTATCCGTATGGCCCATCTTAAAAAAAACACCCTGTATGTGAATTTATTAATGGGTCGAATTTTTTGAACAATAAAATTGCTTCTAAGATATTACCATGGTACCCGGGTTCATTAATGATAGGAATTAGGATGTCCTTGTTTCTATGACCCTAATACCCTATATTGCACTTTCCAGTTACTTTAATGATTTCAGGGTACATGACAGTGGAAAAAGAATAAACAAATTTCTGTTTCATAAGATAGAGTAAGGTGCCAGGGCATCGCAAAATAACTTTATTTGGTAATGTACACCAGAAATTGTTATATTTTAGTAAAAATAAAATTAAAAAATAACGACATTTGTCATGTGATATCAAACGCCAATCAGAGCGCGTGACGTCATTATCCTAATTGGCGGTTCAAGCAGCGATCCCCTGTGCGTTTATAGCGTTTGTCTACGTCTTTTAATTTAGTGCTTGTTCAATTTCATAGTGATTATATTAACCTAAAGTTTAGTTTTTTAAACCAGATAAGAATGGAAAGTAGGTATACGAGAGCTGATAGCAGCAAATCTGCCAAAAATTGATGTAATGATGTTGGAAATATTTCTCGCACCCAACAAAGATTTTTCCTCATTAGAATTTAGAAATAGTAAAACTGCCATATAAGTTTTGTAGGTTTTTAAGTTAAGCTTAGATTTTTTACAAGAAATGTAGTTACTTAAGAGAAATGTGTACAAATGCTTTGTTTTTAGGTCATCGAAGCTATCATATGAAGATGATTCAGTAAGATAGATCTCTACGTAAGCGCAACTTTTTTACATTACTAACATTTTATAGATAAAGGTCTAAATTTATAAAGTAGTACATTTTTTTTTGGAAAAACAACTTGAGTTTTTATGGCGGGCGCTCTTATGGAAATTTACATTGGGTGCAGTCGTACAGAAGACTCTTAAGCGTGATTGCAACTTATGCACAGCTATGTCAAAATTTGCCCGGAACATAAGGTTCACGCAAAGCTGCATGCAGTTTCTTTAGTTTTCGACGAAGAAACCGACCCCAACTTGCCATCCCATATGGGGGTTTTTGTGAATACAAAATAAAGCTTACATCAAAGTGGTCCTCACAAAAATAGTGTTATTTTTATTGAATACGCTGGGTCTCGACATGCAAGTTGTAGCCACTTTTTCCGTATGGCTTCTTTTTTGGGTACGGATATAAACAATTTATTTGGTGTCTAATTTAATATACTTCCAGCAGTAGTAGTAGTCTTCATATAATTGCGAAATGCAGCTAACACTTATATATCCCTTCGGATTTCAATTGCTGCTCCAGTAGAACCATGAAAAATTTCCCCGGAAAATAATACCCACAAATTATTCTCTTGGCTCTACCATTAAGCTACTTTTACACATCCTCAGAGTCCAAACCCTATTAAGTGGACTGGAGTGGTCAGTCCCTAACGCTTTCCACAACCCGGAGTACTAGTGTCGATAAAGTCTCCTTTATCACGTGTAACAAGTCATGATCGAGTCCGATTATTCGAAACTCTACTCCTGTATCGGCAAATGACCGAATCGGAATCGAAAGTTGTTCAAAATGCCGTCTACCGCACACCTCAGGAGTAAACGTACGTGAAAAAAGTGCTACTCATGTTAATATAGTTTTCTATATTACGTTTAATGAGCAATCGTCGAGAATCCTTTTGGATTCCTCTACTCTATGAAGCATTTGAATGATACAGCATCCTTTGAACCGGATTTACTGGAATCGGGTCGGGTAGCATGGATTAGACTTTATCCATGGAGTCATAGCAATCACCCGCCTGGGATACTTAGCTGCGCCACATGTCTATGTATCCATCATGGTAGGGCACCACTTATAGTAGTTATAATTCATCACGAAATCTTTTAAACTATTTACGCTGGGGTTATGTGTTTATAACTGTCAGGACTGTGACGTCACAGACACTGCCATGACACACAACAGCGTTTTGGCGCTAAAATAAAAACCTACAATTCAAATTGCATAAATTTGCAATAATATGGTTTATTTTGCTGTAATATCATATTTTAAAGTTATAGTTGAGGTGTACGAACAGTTATAACAGGTTTTAAAAAATTTGTCATCTACCCTATTATACAATGGTTACTCTTTGATTATACCACGATACTGTACCCGTACCGTGAATTACGCATAAATCCGTTTAACGGATCAACGCAACGGATGAACTGAATACGTTGCGCGAGATAGTAATTTTCGTATTATTGAAACACGACATTGCTGAATTGCTCATCGATTTTTTATTGAGATCAATGCACATAAGGCGCTTTCTTTCGGCTGCTTAGCAATCATGATTTCAAAATCGTGATTCGTAGGATCACGTTTTACGAAAGAACGCGCGAATTTAAATCAAAGTATGGTTGAGTTTACGTAGTACACATTTGCATTCGAATTACGTATTTTTTTTGGATTATGAAAATAAATACAAGTGGAAGTACTTGCACAATTATGCCCCTCTTCAGTTACAAATATTGACTAATCGAACATTTGAGCAAAAATATCCTTGCATTTATAGGTTAGGAATTCGTGATCATAAAACTTTTATGTTCAGTTTGTTTACGATTTTAGCAATCATGATCATAAAATCACATTTCGAAAGAACGTGATGTGACAATCCAAACGCGTTTGGATCACCGAAAGAAAGCGCCTATAGACATGTGCGAATTACCCAACACACCCCGAATTTTACCCACAATAGATACTGACGTCGCTAAAATGAATGCAGCCAATGTCATCGAACTTTAAATATATTGAGTATTGGTAGCAATGCTAAAATTTCTAGTTACATTTTCAAGTTCAACAGTTGGTAATTGTGAAAGTTTTCTTTACGATTTTCGGAGTTCATACCATCATCCAACATGAAGTAAGATTTTACATATCTTCTTTATTTTCAATCATCGATGTATTATAATATATAGTTTTTATATTTTTCGTTATATTTTGTATATTTACTTACTTCTCTTTCTTTATTTTAGGATTGGTTTGTGTGTATACAGTGGGTATAAAATTTACCCTGGACATGGAAAAACATTGGTTAAAGTAGACGGAAAGGTACTTACTAGTTAATTACGTTATATTTGGTTCAATACCGTTTTTATTTCAGTCGTTTACGTTCTTAAATTCAAAATGTGAAGCCGCACATTTAATGAAACGCAATCCTCGTAAAGTTACCTGGACCGTACTTTACAGGTAGTACATTCTTTTTGTTGTATAAGTGGATTCACATTTGCTAATTTCCCTTTTAGACGGAAACATAAGAAAGGTCAGGAAGAGGAAGCTACCAGAAAGCGTACACGTAGGACACAAAAATTCCAACGTGCTATTGTCGGTGCCTCTTTAAATGATATTATGGCTAAACGTAACCAGAGGCCGGAAGTAAGGAAAGCACAGCGTGAACAGGCTATTCGGTGAGTAAATTAAAAATGAAAGTTGGAAGTTTATAACCATATTTTTGTAGAGCTGCAAAAGAACAAAAGAAGTCTACAAAAGCGGCAAAGAAAGCAACTGCACCACCAAAACCAAAGCTGCATCAAAAAACAAAGGCCGCAAAGGTTACACAAAAATCTGCACCCCGTGTTGGAGGAAAACGTTAATTTTTGTGAATTAATGTTTTTATTAAAATAAATGACCAGCATTATTGTACATTATTTACACTTAAAATCTGACCCAGACAATGTGCATCTTGCAATTGTGTACCTACTAATGCTTATCCTTGCACAGTGTAAGTTTAATGTTCACATTGTGTCGAGTATTCTCGGGGGGAGTTTCTTTCTGTGGCTGGTTCTCTTATATATTTTTAACTTTGGTAAAAAGGAATACTTAATCCAGTTGTCCATTTAAGCATTGATTATACACGTATAATCAATGATTTAAGTTTTTAGAATTTTTGTACCTACTCGCAAATTCGATTTATTATACATGAGAGGGTCTCGGTAATTAGAATTTGAGTTTCAAAGGAATTAGCTTTTTACACAATATTAAATATAAAATTTTGTTACACTCAATTCCAGACCTTCTACTATACAGGTCGATTCAAATTTAAGGACCACCATGGGGATCTAGGAAACTGTAAGAAATAGGTAGGTAAATTTGGTAAAGTTGCGTATTTTGATGCAGTTTTGAAATTGAAATAATTTTGAAAAAAAAGGAAATTTTTGCAAAATCGTTTTTATTTTTTACCGAAGTTATTTAAAATAGAATAAAGTTATTTATTTCAAAATAAATGACACTTACCATACATCCCGGTTTGACCGGGATTGTCTCTGATTCACATCTATGTCCCGGCCTGTTTGCCATTTGATCCCGGTTGTTCTGCGTTTGAATTTTAATAATGATTGTTACCGAGTTCATTTATCAGTGTTGTAAAAGACGTGAAATGCCGAAAAGCGTGTTAATATGGGACAAGAGTATAAGACAACAAGCAATTACGGGGGCTGCGTTGCAGTCGCGGGATTCAGATACCTACCTAATAGCGGAAATATTTTCCCTCGGCACCTCTCAATGACCGTGTTACATGTAGCGATTTTTATGAAAAAATTAAGAAACGTAATAATTTGTTAACAAAAGTATACTCCAGCGCAAAGTACCTACAATTGGTATGATAAATGAGTCAAATGCGAGTGTAAAATGGTTGTTTGAATGAAACATTTTTTTACCTACAATTTTTAGTACATTTCCACAAAAATAAAAAAAATGCGCTAGTGTGGAAGGAATTTTTCTGCGTTTATTGCTAAAAAAGTTATTGTAAAAAAACCAAAAAACCGTTTTTTACATGTTCCATAATTTTACACTTTTGCTGTTTATTAACGATCCTTAGAGATCGTTTATAATTTTGTATTGCTGTCTGTCGTCTGTCTGTTGGTCTGTCCGACTGTTCCTTTGTCTGTCTGTTCCTCTATCTGTCCGTGTGAACGATAACTTTGTTTAGAAATGTCCGATTGCTTTTACATCTCCGTTAGTTATGAACTGAATAGCATGAAATTCAATATGGGCAGTTGAGTCGAATGGATTCAAAATTAACAGTGCCCTTTTCGCATCTCGACCATTAATAAACCGAATTGCAAACTTTTTTATTTATAAAAGTATTTAAATGAAATTGATACATAGGCACTTGTAGGGTTGCCATCCGTCCGGATTTCCCCGGATTTGTCCTAGTTTAAGGGACGTCCGGGGGGGTTTTCAATGGTAGTCCGGGTTTGAGGTACTGAGTAGGTGAATTAAAAATCTTTCTGTCAAAATTTAAGCCAACAAGCTAAACTACCACTTTTTTGCAATCCTGCTCATAATGACAACGCTGAAAGAATATTTTCACTATTAGAGTGGCACAACAGTGGCCAAAATAAAGAAATTTATTGAATATTGAAACAGTCTTTTGGAGTTTTTTTAAGAAGCGAAACTCAAAGAAAGTAGAAAACACTTTAATGAACACAAAATGAGCAAAAATATGGAAAAGTAATAACCAAAATGAAACAGATTCAATCAGCGATTTTTGTGTTACTACAACCCCAGAACAAAAAACTAAGAAGGGAAACGTAAACGGGAACAACTGAGTACCAATATAATTAGTTTTGAGAACATTCAATAGATGGCGCATATTTAGCGCGCTTGTTAAAGTTACTAAATCTAGTGACTTTAGTACGTGTCGCCATTATGACAGTTGAATTTTGAATTTTGATTGACAGCTTATTGTGCTTTAAGTATAATTACTATTCATTATTACAATGAATTATGCATATACAAATCGAAAACGTAAATGTTGTGTGACAAATTGTGAAGACGTTTCCCAAAATGGAGCCCGAAGTTTTTATAGAATTGGTTTAGAATATAATGTGGAAGAAATTTACACAAAAGTTTTTGGTTTGTGAACGTCATTTTTCTGGTTGCGCTTTAGAACCTGGAACACGAAGAGGTTTAATTAAAGCGTGTGGCAGTTCGCACATTATCTTTAGCAGGTAACACTAATTGAATTGTAATAAATTGCTACATATTTTGTTTTTAGAACGATCTTGAGAGCATCATAAAGTGTAGAGTTCCATGAAGTTGATCTTGTATCTTGTATATCCATATTAAATTAAATATAACTCTTTGATTGGATTAATTGGAGTTGTTACTTATAAAGTGGTCTGTACTCTTTGAAGCCCCTGACTGTTGAGGTGCATCGGCATTAAACTGAATTTATCTGGATCCCTAACAAACAAAATTGGACTTCACTGGCTGGATTCATTTACCTTTTAGGTTTCAGTTAGTCAAATCCAATGTTATTGTTACAGATCCGGAGAAATGCAGTATAATGCGGACGTAGCTTACATTTTAATATTTAAATTTGGCGCCATTCACGCAAAAGCTGCTGAGAACATACACGAGATGGCGCGTCATTTTTACATTACATTAGAGTTTCCATTCTAAGTTTGTTGTTCTATGACTACAACTAACTATTCATGGCAACGAAAAACAACTCACTACTTTTTCATTACTACCTAATTTTACAATGAATTAAAACTAAATCAAGGCGTTAAGGAAAGCAGGTATTTTCAAATAAAAGGGAGCAAATGCTTATTCTTTCAAAATTCAAAGTAAATACTCGTAAGTGCCCCTTCATACTGGTTTCTTAAGGAGCACTTACGGGTATATTTACTTTGAATTTTGCAAGTATAAGCATATGCTCCCTTTTATTCATATGGGCCATTGTCTCGTGGACTAAACATCTCACTCACCAATAAAACGCCTCATTTATACACTCATTGCATAAATAACTATTAAGGAAGGAAGATATTCTAAACGCTATTGGAAAGACGGATAAATACCGAAGACCTGAAAAGTAAATAGTTCCCTAAACATTTTATTTTACTAAAAGATCAAATTTTTGTTTCATTTAAAAATTATTGTTATTAGCTTCTTATAACTTGTATTTTATTTTGTTAAAAAAGTATACCTATTATTGCTTCATTTAAAGAATTTAAAAATGTAGATAAGCCGTTGCTGATTCCTAACAGTTAAAGAAGATTACTATTATAGTTTCGTGATAGAGTACGCCTTGTTTTATTTAGAAAAATTAATTGTTTGTTTTATTTCTTTAGAAAATATTTTTTATCAAATTCAGTTGATATGTCCGGGTTTATAATCCCTAAATCCGGGGTTTTCACGCTTCCTGTCCTAGTTGGTAGAGTTTTGAGATGGCAACCCTAGGCACTTGGAATAAAGGAAAATCTAACGCCAGTTTCAAAATTTGGTGGTGCGCATGCGCTGTGCCAACTTTTTTAGTTATGGAAGGATTTAAATTAAATTTGATACATAGGTGCTTGGAACAAAGGGAAATCTAACGTTAGTTTCAAAATTTAGGTCTGCGCATGCGCAGTTTTAAATTTCTTATTTAGAATAGCATTGAAATGAAATTCTTCTTATAAACTGAAATTGAAGTAGCAAGTCAAAAATAGAATGCACATCATATGCAACGCTATCTTTCATATTGGTGGCCGGATTTTTACGATTTTAACAGAAGTTGCATTTTACAAATGGGAAATAAACGCAAGTGGAAATGCGTTTTTTGTAAATCGTTTACGATTACTTTTTAACTTGTTGTGTTTACTAGTGGCTCCGTCCCGGTTTAGTGCCACAAAATTATGGTAAGCCTATACAAGATGCTAGTTTTAAATTTTAAGCCTGATGTTTCGACTCCGTTTTTTTTCTTATGGAAGTCTCTACCTTTGTTTTCGTAAATGTTTTTAGGCACTGGGATACTCATGATCAACAATAGGTGGGGATGCTTTATATCTGTTGATACTACATTCATATATCTAGGAGAGTGATCATGATCATATACTTAGAAGATTAACCAAAAAAGAAAATTATAATCGCTATATCCTAACAAACAATAATAGGTATATTGTAGGTTAGTACAATATTAACAACCCTCGTTGTACTTTATTTATTACTCTGAGCAAATACTACTGATCTTTGCTCTGAGTTATAACAACCTCAGAAGAAATTCTTACTCTGAGTTAAAAACATATTATTTCAAACTATAACAGAGGGTAGTTCATAATGTATCATTCTTCTATTATTTGCATTTTAATAACCATGTAAAATTGATACTTACCCATATCACATTTTATCTCATAGGCGTTTTTCATTCCACTTTATCACTGCCTATGATGCGATATGGTGTAAGGTCGCTTTTATGCACACGGTTTTTGTCACCAAGGTGACAAAAAACGAGACGTTTATACATGAAACAAAATGGAACTTTTGTTTAGCTTTCAAATAAAATGTGTTACCTTTACATATAAAATTCTTCAGTGCCTGGGACTGAACGGATTTTAATGAAATTTTGTGTATGAGTCTGTGTGTCCCGGAATCGTTTAAACATATAAGTGGCCATCGTACTACTAAATTCAATGGTAGGTACTACTGTGTCACATGTCTATGATCGTGTAACAAGAAAGTGCATATTGATAAAAAATGTATCTACATAGTGTGTTATATATATTTGGTGTAGAAAGATAATTAAAAAGTAGTCACAATGCCAATCGTTTTTCTAGTTCCTCCATAAATAGTTCAACATCGAAGTTTTTCCATTTGACCAACTCACCCGTTCACATATCGATACACGTCTACCTGCAGATTAGCAAAATAATAAGTGCCTATGGAAGCATCAGCGACAATAAACGTGTTGCCTAAAAGTACCAATTTAATTCCTAGTGCCTATTGCAATGCGGTCTCTAATTCCAGGTCACAGCAAATGCGTATTAAAAATAGAATAACTTTACTTAATATATAGAGTATGCAAGTTACAACTGTATGACTAGATTGTGTTTATTATGTTATATTACAAATCAATTATCAGCAATTGACACAAAATCATGTAAGTACTAAAAACTATACCATGTATTAAATAAATTTGTAACGATGGAAAAGGAGCGTACAAAACCAAAATTTTTCAAGAGAAATCAACTAAAAAAGAATGTGCATTAATCAAATATCACGCCACTTAAATTGAAATAATCAGCTTAAAATGTACTATTATGTATAATACTAGGTACTAAACATTAATTTACTATTAAATTATATAACAAAATAAATATCTTACATATATGGCCAAGTACCAAAATTTCCGAATTTAAATCTATATTAGTTCGGCTACATATTCTAATTGTCCCTCGTTATTCACACTCATTTGTGAATCATGACGATGCGATCTACATTCCTCTGATTCAATGTCCCCCAAAGAAGAATCGGGGACTTGAAACGTGGAGCCTTGAAAACCCATTGCGGCTTCGTAGTACTGAAAAGAAGTTAAAATGTAGGTAGTGGTATACGAAACAAATACTTAATTGCAAGACTTGATAATCAAGTGCCATTAATGGAAAGCACTTCTTACATTTACTGTGTCCTTAAGGGAACCCTGTGAACTAGTCGAATGGCGAGGTATTCGTGATAATGTGGCGTAATCTGCAATGTCATCTCCCAATGACAAGGTTGCAGTATGAGCCGATCCCCTTCTGTTTGGATGTTGAATGGTTGCGTAAGTGTTGTCATCCTAGGACTTATGTTACACACTCGTACATATTAATCGGAACACAACTTACTAAGACATAATCACTACTATTTCTCCTTTCCATTGCAGCTTGATCCGGCTCATTGAACACTTGCATTGTAAGTTCTTGTTCTTCATAGATTTTCAGTTTTCTAAAACAAATTTGTATTACTTAATATACTGTGTGAAAACCACTTTTGCAGAATTGGAGTGACGAATATATTAATATTATGGGTAAAAATGAATTGAATACTCGAAATAGTTTTTCTTTATCACTTCCGAGTGAAAACAATTTTATTTACACTTGGTCGAACAATTAAATAAAATTTTTATTTTTTAATAAACAGTCCCATTTCTAGGGGCGCAACGGACACTCCGCCCAGAGACCCCCCTCTGGGAATATTTAGCCGAATTTGCTACCTTCATTCGGTCATATCAAGTTTACATAATTATAATTAAGATAAAAATGTAGAGATGATAAAAGAGCTTTCAAAGTTTACATTAACTCGATAATATAGAAAAATACAACACACTTTAGTAATATAAGAATTCGTATACGTAACAAGTTTAATTTTACAGAGATTTGTGAATGCATTAAATATTAACAAAAAAATAAGGCAATGTAAGAAACCGTTAGCGATGTTGATGGTTTCACACAAGCAGCAATTCGGAACGCCCTCTACATGATCGAACACAGTAAGTTAATTTAAATTAATATAAATTAAAATTAAAAATATAAAATAGACAGTGTAACTCTTCAATTCAAAACTTCTCAAAAACTAAAAACTCACCAAAAAAAATTGCAACAAGCTATTTTGTAGAGTATTTTATTCCACATTACCCAGTGTATGTGAGAAAAATTAAAAAAATTGTTTCAAGCCTTTATGGCTCTTTTAAACTTCCTCAACAACCATGATGGCCTTCAATTTAGATTTTCTTACACACAAAATTATGAGTTTCCCATTTGTACATAAACAGAACCTCCAGTTTTAACATCAACTGCTACCCAGATGTGGCAGTCGCTTTTCGACTTCTGCTGATAAGTACTGTGGGCGTTGTTATTACGAAAAAACAATTAAAATGATTTTTTTAAATCATTTTTTTTAGTAATTGGTCAATAGAAGTCGTTGATGTAATGGAGTATGTAGGACTGTTTCTATGGCTGCCTACATATGTATTTTTTTCCATCAATTGAATGATGCTATGTAACAATCCTTAGTTATGACGTCATAATACACAGATGAAGTACAAGTACCTAACTATAGAAGGATGTGAGGATAAGATATTTCAGAGACGTGAACCAGTACCAAAATCCCTTGTACATACAAAATCCAGCAAGATGGAGCAATTAATGAATACCAAAACCTAAAGGCTAAAGCTTGAAAAAACAAACAAACAAAACCGTTACAATTAATAAAAAAATGAAACTAAATTTAAGGTAGATAAATGGAATTCGGAAAAACAGACGCGAAGATAGTGCTACAAGATTATATCTTTCATTTTCCGATTTCCATAAGTAATGAGCTATCTGTAACTGTAACATATTTGCATGGTAATACCATTGTTTAAATACATTTAAACAATGGTAATACCTAGTACCCAAAATAACAACTAAATCAAGATTACAGCACATATATA
>NW_022171447.1:0-21815 GCF_008802855.1 Photinus pyralis | reverse complement strand
AAAATTACAACTCAATAAACTCTACGGCAGCGGTTACAACGGCGGAACGGTTTACTCACACGCCGCCAAAGGGTGCTGTAACCTTGCCTCTGGTCAAGGTCGGGGGTTTGGCGGATCGGTCTCGGGCAATCAGAATCAAAGTAAACGGAAGCTCCAGGAACTCTAAACAAAATTCAAATTAGCGCCATCTACGGGAAAACGAAACAGTATTCCCTCCTTATAATGAATGGAACAGAAAGTAACAAAAAGCTTACTTTGCAATTAAACGGGGCTGTAGAAATTAATGTGAAAATCCCCAAATTACGGTAACGTAACTTGCCAGGATACAAAAAAGATAAACTTAGGTACTTTTCGGTAAAACGCCAAAAAGCAAAAAGAGCCCCTCTAAACAACGGCCTTACCTTTAAAAAAATTTGGCTATTCCATGGTTTCCAGCCCACACAGCGCATTACTACGTTACTTTTTGCATTTGGAAGGGTTTTTGTACACCACACGTCTAAAGCTCTATCCAGAATCCTTCGCAAACTCTTATTTGGGACGTCCGAAAGGGTTTAAAAAAGTTTCTAGTTTTGTACGATTGTTCGGTGAGCACGGATTTTTTGGTCTATTTTGCCAGGGTAGGTAATCTTGGACTGGATTTTGAGTTGGTCACATGAAAATGTGACAAAAATGCGTAGATCCATCACATCCAATTTTTTTGAATAATTAAAAACTAAACTGGATGTTATGAAACTGGCTTTTCTGTGTATCTACTAATATTTTTACGTTCCAATTGATTGCTGGTATTTTTAAAGGGTGGGTCATGTTCTTTATGGCAGAGAGGTTTCTTTCATTGCATTTTTTTCAGAGAAAACGTTTGTATCGAACGCGAAGAAACTGTAGACGACGAGGAAGAAGAGGAAGACACCAAACAAAACGAATCCGACATTGTCAAAGCTGCCAATTTCTTCTCTACATCAATCAGTCTTTCCAACTGCCACGAGTCACCGTCAAAATACGAATGCGTTACAAAGTAACTTCGATTAATCGTCTCGTAGAAAAACTAAACCATTGCATTTTTGTAGAATTAACAATCACGGCGTTGTTAAAACATTTGTTGTCCGTTACAAGTGCTGCTACGGCTTTAAACGTTCAGATGATTCGAGCGGATGCACTAAACAGGTCAAGTTGTCTCCTCTTCTAACCACAATTGAGGATGTTGGCGGTAAGGAGCTTACGAGCATGATTCGTTCCACCGGATTGGAGGATAAATTTAATTCCGAAAATTTGACGGTCCTCGTACCCACTGATGATTCTATGATTGAGTTTGCTGATAAAATGGTGGAGATGGTGAGCGTTGTGTACTGCACGGGGTAATAAATAAAGGCCGTTGTTGTTGCAGAATCAAGTTCCCGATGCAGTGCGCCGACGAAGACAAGTCAAAAATCCGGTTTCATCCAAAAATTTAGTTTTGAACCATGCCATTCCCGGATTTATTGATCTTTCTGAATTAAACAATGAGGATCTTCTAAGCAGGTACAAGAAAACCGCTTGTGTGTATTGCAAAAATTAACTGGGGATGTTACAGCGCATACGACAGCAAAATTAGGTTCAACTTTTATCCGACGCGAGACTATGGAAAAATGCTGACGGCAAATTGTGTTAAAGTGCGCAAAGGAGATAATTTGGCCACGAATGGTATTGTTCACGTTGTGGATGGTGTACTCGGTCCCGTGACAGAGGACATATTAAGTATGATCGAAGAACATCCCCAATTATCCACTTTCCGTAGAGGTACATTAGGTCTTTTCTAATATCTGAAGATGTTAAAGTGATTTTTTAGTGTTGAAAAATAGTAACCTGGAGAAGAATATCAAACCAGATGGTCATTACACAATATTTGCGCCCACCAATGATGCCTTTGGAAAATTGCCTCCTTTAATGGTTGAAAAACTACTGAATGGCGATGCCTGTACAGCAAGTAAGTCATTCTGTAAAACTTTCCCAATTTCACCATACCTTTTCAGCAATTATTAAACATCACATTGTTGCCCATACCGTTTGCTCAAGTGCGATCATTGGAAACGCTACAACTCATAGCGTCGACGGACAACTTCTCAATCTCCAACGCAGAGACGATGACGTACTCCTATTTGAAAGCAATGCGAAAATTGTCAAAACTGATATAATGGGAACTAATGGAGTGATACATTTAATTGATACTTTGGTAGTGCCAGAATCAGGTAGCTCTTGTTTTTTGTTTAAATTTCGCAAATCTTCATCCTTATTTTAGCGCTCTACATTTCGCAATCATTGAAAAACGAGAACTTCACCAAATTCCAAGCGCTTTTGGACCAAGTCGGTCTTACTGACGAGCTTGACTCCATGAAGAACATTACAGTTTTTGCACCCTCCGACGCTGCATTCGAAAATCCAAAGGCGCTCAAATATATCGAAAGTCTTCAAGAAAACAAGGAGAAACTCAAAGAAATGGTAATGTACCACGTAGTCGAAGGCCACCTTGAATCTTGCGATATGAACAACAATGTCATGCTTAAAACCAAACAAAATGAAAACAGTGTCAGACTTAACTTGTACTCAACGGTAGGTATTTCCACATATTGTTGAATTTTTAATGACCAAACTCTTGTGTGTTTCAGTTGCCAATATTTTCGAATATTATCAATCGAGCGACAGTAAATTGCGCGCGATTAACTGGGTATGATGAAAAGTCTTGCGGTTCGGTCATTCACGAAGTAAACAACATTCTGATTCCCCCCTCGAGAAATTTATGGGACGAAATTAAAAACGATGAAAAATACAGTACCTTAAGTCAAATCTTAAAGGGAACCGATTTGGAAACGGTCTTGAAAGATGAGAAAGTGTCTCTAACCGTCCTCATCCCAACTAATGACGCCTTCTCAAAACTTGATCCTGATGATCTTAAAGAATTAATGGAAGACAAAAAGAAAGCGGTCCAACTTTTAAAGAATCACATTCTGACCGGTACGTAACAAATTAGAAATACTTTATCTAACTTCTTCGTGCAGAGGTTCTGTGTTGTTCGGGAGTCAGTCGGCAAGGTTGGGGCTTCGACACTTTAATCCGCACATTGAACCACCAGCACCAGTCCGTTTCAAGACACGGCGAGCAAATACGAATTGGTGGCGCGTCCGTTTTGGAATGTGACGATCTTGCCACGAATGGCGTTATTCATACAATAAATAAGGTACTGCTACCACAACAAACTCGTTCGCCCGGTTTTGGATTTTTCCTGTTTGATATTTAAACAAAGAATCGTTAATGGCTATTATTTAAACTTTTGTGTGTTTCTATTGAATAGTGATGTTTTATTGTATGACTGAAACTGTACTTTTAAACAGTAGCTTTAGGATTATTACAAATGTGTGTTAATAAAAAACTAGAAATTATTTACTTTGTTGAATATTGTGTTGTGAGGAAGGTATCTTGCGTTGGCAGAAATGACACAACCCTCGAAATATAACCATTGGGATTTGGGATAATGGGCTTTGTACTACTCATATGGTTGCATCACTCGGTAGCATCTCTTGCTGGAACTATATGCATTTTCATCTCTATATATAAAAATGAACCCCTATTTCTTCTGGTCGCGCAATAACTTTAGAAAGACTACCGATTTCATTCATCTTTTTTTTTAAGTTTTTTAATACTGTGTAGAAGGTACTTAACGGCAAGAAAAATGGAGAAAACTTAACAACTATTTAAACATCGCGCGTTTGACGGTGCGACGGCAATTATTTTTAACAGCTACATGGATCGGCATATATCCGTTAAAAAATTAATTGATTCATTTCATAGTGTGCTGTCAATTCTATCGGATAGTTTATCCAGATTTCAGTGAGTTTATTGAGAATCGCGCATGCGTAGGTGGGACGGGCGGTATCTGTACTAGCTACAGCAAATTTTTTGTTATTATTTATTCCAGTCCGAATTGAATTCATACCTAAGAAAGAGAACAACGTCCGTCGGGTCAGCTAGTACTAAATTAAATACCGGGCAGCGGTCGTGCATGTGGTTGCATCATCACTCATTAGGGAAACTGTTGTACTGTAGCTTTAGTACAGCGGGTTGGTTTTGGCAGAGCAACATCAATAATAAGTTATAAAGCTATTATATCAATTGTATGTACATTATATATATATATATATATATATTTTGTAATGGATCAGATGCAATTGACCACTGGTCGTTGGTCATTTGTTTTCTCTTTAGCATTCTTAGTACGGTTTCTTGAAACGACCTAGCAAAATTGGCCAGCACCATGGAGACAAATAATAAGATGAGCAAAAGTTGATGCACAATAACGCATGTACGCGATTCGGGGTTTACACACCATTTCATTCGAGGGAACCTCACCTTGCACCCTCTATCGGCAACCAGCGGAAGAAGACGTTTTCATGATAGCATCCGCCCGTATCTCCAATCATACTGGGACAACCATGACTCCGTAAATACAAAGTGGTCCTGGATTACGAAAGCGGCAACCCCCCGCCACACACAGGATCAGGGTTACGTCAGGACCTCCTATTCCGAGGCCATCCCCCCCGTTATCTCGCCAGAGAAAAAGAGGAAGTCTAAACATAATGTTGGCAACAGGAATCATCAGGGCGAGCACATCAGAATACAGTTCACCTATCGTCGTGGTAGCAAAGAAAGACGTCTTAACCAAAGACGAGAGCTCTAACCTGTCCCAAATCCAGGAAACTCCCCGGGACTTCAAGACCGCAAAGGTATTCTCAGCGATCGACCTCAAATCCGGCTACTGGCAAGTGCGCCTGAAAGAAGAGTCAAGACCGGCCGCTGGCAGCCTTTTCAACTCCTAACGGCACCTCCTACCAGTTCAGGGTGATGCCCTTCGGGGGAAAAAATGCCCCGACGACTTTCCAAAAATTATTCACACGGGTCCTGGTAGGATTCCTAAGAAGTTCGCATTAGACTAACAATACCTTTTAGAGTCAACTAGGCCAACCTAGACGATATTGTTATCTACTCTGACATTTGGGAGGCCCACATCCCCACCTGCGCGTAACAATAGAGAGGTTGCAGTAACACCGACTTCAGGCATCCCTGGGAAATTGCTTTTTCGGGGTACAGACCATCGAATACCTCGGGCATGTAATGCAATGTAAACCGAACCCGGACGGGAAAACATCGTTGGATATATCAGTACGTAGCTGAACCCTGCACAAAGACGGTACCAGGTCACTCCCCGGATGTGAAAATAAATGCATTATTAAAAACGAACGAGCTCCCCGACCACATTTCTTGCAACTCCTAGCTCTGACACCGCTGCCGAAGAACATACGACATCAGAAAATATCCACAGGATGTAGCACCGACGCGACGTCAGCACCAGATGAAAAGGCTGAAAGAGACCACGTCGTTATCGAGGTTGCGGGAAAACCACCACGCCCAACGGCTGCTGACCGCATGGGAGCGAACTTGTTAGGAAGGTTCTGCAACACCCTCACAGACACGATTACAACAACAGTACCATCGTAGGCAACAACCACCTTTATCGATGACGCCCCCAAGGCCCACTTCTGGCAATGCCACGGGAAATGTACGAACAACGTCATGCAAACTTACCACGACGTAGTCACTTCCGGGCCCCGAAGAAGCTACCCGCGTCATCCTCACCAAATATCACTGGCCGAAGATAGCAACCACCTCCGGAGGGTGTTAAAGGTTCTTACAGGCTCTTTTTCTTTGTTCGTGTACCTGGGAACAGAAGGCGTCGCTTGTGGGTTTAGTGCTCCGCCGTAGAAATTTTCAACTTTATTGTTTTCTTTTTTGTAAATGCTGCGAAGATCGGAGCGCGAAGGTAACTTGATGTAGACGATAGCTCTTGGCTGAATTTCTTTCTTCGGGATCCACCCAATGGACCAACTAACTTGCCTAACGCGCTTTTCAAAAACGGCCGGCGCAGATTTGGTACTATGTAACGCCGCTTAGCGAATGCTGCTTTCCCACTATTTACATTCGTATTTATAGGTATCGCTTTTGCGAAATCTGACCCAATAAGCGCGTTCTCTTACTACTACTACTCGCGCGTTGGTATGGCCTATTGGGAAAGTACCTATTGATCAATGCATGGAAAATGTGCTAGTTACTCGTCTTAGGACGAAATCTTGTTCTTTTTTGCGAAAATTGAAGCATCCTGCTTCCGACCCAATCTCATAAGTCGACTAAAGTAGATTAGGTAACTAACTTGTCTTTCGAAGCGCATTGGGAAGGAAATACGATATTAGGGTTTTGTCTCTAACCATTCCGTCATTCCCTCACTACGTATCTCAAAACTCGAGGCGAAATTGGGCATTTACGATCCTCGAGAGGCACAAGGTGCTCGAAGGTCCTGTGAGTCTTTGAAACTCTCGAAATAATTTGGAGGTCTTAATTGGTTCGTGTATTCCTGAAGTCGCGCTATTAAAATTTTCATTTTCAAAATTTTTTCTTGACACCAAAGGCATGCGTATGCAAATTCTGAGACCAGTTGGTTGTCGCACGTAAAAGTTATGCATCTTTTACATTCAAAAACAGTGTCTTTGGAAATAATTCATGCAGGGACCACCTTTGAGACAGCGACAGCTGTTGGCCGTCTGGTGCACCATCAAGGTATAAGCTACATATATATTGCAAAAAATTCCAGGACTCTAGGACCATTCGACAGACGTACGGACAAAACGCACGAAAAAAATCATTATAATTTAAGTTTCTGTACTTATTGACAGACTCTCATTGAAATTTCGTGGCTTTATGTCAAACAGCAATCCGGAGTAAAAAAAAAGAGTGGAGCCTCGCACGGATTTTCCGTAAGCCGTAATGTATTTAATGAGTCCCAAACTGACTCCTAAGATTACGTGACTCATGCTAAAAAAAATCTATAGATTCATTTGCGGGCTTCTGGATCTCTAAGCTGTATAAAAGGTTTTTGAACCCCATTCGACCCCCTAAAGTTGTCTTTAAATTTAAAAATATAGCTCGAATGGAATTATGAAAATTAAAAAAAAGAGCAAGTGTTTATTGCTCTGGTAAAACAGTCATGTCAATCATCGCAGGTAGCCGCCCACTGCAGAACTGGTCGCCTGTGCCTATACACAAATTACATTTTCATCTCTATCTAGATCTAGCCCATGCGAAGAAGACACAAGTTTTGCAGTGGGCTACCTGCGACTGTTTTTGTACTAGACGACGTAGTAGTTTTATTAACCCCAAGATAAATGGGGGATGCGTCCGTCGTCGCACGTTTTTCAACAAATTTCGTTGTGACACTTTCTCCGTCCGCCCGCCCGTTTGTCTGCACCAGTTTTTAAGATACTTAGGTATTTTTATTTACTTTGCCCTTTGCATTCGATGACAATTGCTTGATCGTAATCACCTCAATTTTGATGACGACCTTTATTCTTTAAGAAACAATTTCACTGGGAAAGTTCAAACGTATTTCCTCCATTTCCTATAATAAGTGAATATAGTCATCCACAACCATTATGCGTTTTTGAATAAAAGTCGCCAAAATAGTTGGGCATTTGTGAAACAATTTTGTTAGAAAAACGTCCAAACGTAGGACCGATGCCCAGTAAATGAATACCTACGACCGTTTGACTTTTGAATAATATTTTAAGTAGAAAAAATGTTGTAGATGTTTGTCTGCTCGTGCACACTGAATTCTTTATGCCGTTTTTATGTTATGCGTGGGATGGTGAGTCGTAAATAAAAAACCAAATAGGCACAAAAAACTTTATTAAACCTGCCACCACTGTGTAGAGTTATAAATGTTAACGATACACGGGGGGCTAAAATGTACGTATCTAATGGTATTAACAATATTCCAGTAGGTAGTTGCCAACGTCGTGCAGAATCCGCACGATATAATAAACATGCAAAAAGCAACTTGCGCTTTTCTAAACCGAATTTTAAAATATCCATGGTTAATTTTTCCAAAGTCAGTTGGTAACGTATCTTTCTCGTCGACGGCTGTATTATACACAGCTTCCATTTGAATAGTGTTCAAGTGTGCGTCTTGCAAAGTGAGCATTCTCATAAAAAATAGTGGAGGAAGAAGATAAACTAATGGACCGGTAAGCGCTCCTCCGAGCAAAGACATAACCAAGTCGAACCTTGGAACTGATTCTGCAAGTATAATAGAAAATACAGCTACGACACTCCTCATTATACACCTCTTGTAATTAAATTCTAAAAAAAGTGTAGTTAGTTAGAAAGTAGAGGGGGATGCTTGTTAAATTACCTCGTGGGATTCCAAAATAATCTTCAATGTGCTGATATAACGCACTATTCCCAATTGCTGACGATAACATAAGCTGAACCGCTACCAAAATCGCACAAAAATGTACTGTAATCGTGCTGGGGAGCATTTCTAAAATGCTTGGTCCTATTTCTGTACCAAAATGAACGTAAACGGCAAGGCATGTGATTGAAAAGAATCCAAGTGACACTAAACATTTTCAACGTATTTCTGCTAGCATGAAGAGAAACTTTTTACCAAAGAATCCTCCAAGAACGGCTTTACCAATTTCCATTTTATTCTGCATATCCACCAGTATCGTTAAAATTGTGGGATGAATGTCATACTGGAATGTTATAATTCCGTAACCGGACAGCAAGTTTTGCCAGACATATGGCTGGCTGTAATACGGCATAGTTCTGGCACTTGATGCGGTTCCATCATCCGAAATAATACTGAGAAATATTAAAATAAAAACAGACGACACTATACAAACTGAAACAGTACAGAGGCACCTAACGAAAGAAAAATTAATCTAACACTGCGTGTAGGTACTTGTTACGCACTTCATATCCTTTGGGCTCCCCAGCCACAGGAAGGGACACATAACCATCCCTATTATGATCATCCAGTAACAGAAAGACATATTAAATTCGTTGTTTGTCAAGTTCATTCCCACCAGCTGTAGATTTTGGGATGCTGCAAAGGAAACGGCACCGATTGAACACATCCGGATTACAAAGTAGGTACCTACCTAAAATCAAGTTTGGTATTCCAGCGCAAAGTATAGTCGCATCTAAAAGAAACGTCACGATCTTAGCCAATGTTTCCCCGTACGTTATTTCGGCAAGCGCAGAATAAGGGTAGCGGTTCTTCGACTGAATCCTGGGCTGAATCTCTTCGGCAATTATCCAACATTTTCCCAACAAAACTGCGGTGTACATTTGCAAACTGCACACAAAGATGACCAGCGGGATTCCTTTCCAGCCTGCAACTTTCTTTTGTAGTGGAGTACGCTTTAAAATTAACTCGCTTACCGCAGTCTATGACGGCTTTTGGTAAAGACACTATGGGAAACACGCCGAAAACGTCCACGATGCATATAATTGCAAACAGTAAGGATAAATTAGGGGTGGAAGATTCCGTTCTTTGCCTGTTTAGTAGTAGGGCTCGTTCGGAATTCTCCATGTTAATTATTTGTGTTCATTGATTATGCGGTATGCTCGTAGGTGCATGTAGCGCTTGCAACTGAATTGAAAGGTTTCCTATTTCCAGTAGGTACTTGTATTAAGTTTCGCAGATAGGTTACTGACACTAATTCAATGTTATACTTCGAAGGAAGAATGCGTGGAAACATTGATTATTTTTTTATTTCTAAATGCAATTGATTAAATACTCGAAGAAACCCTCACCCCTCAATGAAAGTGATGCGGTAAGAATTTTTCTAATGCTATTTCAGGCTTTAGCACTATTTTCTTTAATTCATTTAAATCTATTAACATTACATTATAGGGTTATCATTCACATAAACTGAGAAAGGCACAAAAGGGTAAGAAAATAACTCTCCAACGTCATACAAAGAATAGGATTGCACAAAAATATCAAAAACAACGAAAAAAGTTGAAATAGTATAGTATAGATCCTAGTGATAACAACGGTAACGGGAATGGATATATTATAACATTATAAACATTTAAACCAGAGGATGTGAAGGACGATGAGATTTTTGGAAAAGTTTAGTTACCCTCTACCCTTGTAGAGGCACTTCCGAATAAATGAGTTTCTACAAAAAACTGCACGCCAAATAAGTTTCAAAATTTAATCTCATATTCAGTTTAGCATTTGCGTGTAACGAGCGAGAGACCTCAGTACTGGAAAGATTGAAGTACACCTCGAAAAACAAGTGATAAGAATTCGATCAAAATAAACACTTCAGCAATTACAGTAATACGTGAGTTACCTACGTAAATAAATAATCGACAAATAACTAATAAAATTAAAGGGACATACAGGGGTAAATGTCAGAAAAACACGCCACGAAATATCAATATATCTAAAAAAATAAATAAAAAGGTCGATTCAACAATCTCCCGTTTCAATGTAAAATTACGTGTAAAAATAAACATAAAACTAATTTCGAAAAAAAAATTCAACGGGCTTATCTTTTGATCTCGTGGCTCAATCCTAAAAAGTAGTATAGTAAGGCCGATCCTGGCCACTTTACATTGAAAAGTGCCATATGATTGAAGTGTTAGCGTTTCAAGGTCAAAGTGGTGTTGAAGGTCAAAGTGGTATTGCGTAAGTGGGGGGGGGGGGGGATTTCAAGGTCGAGTGTTGAGAAGAAAGGGGTGTATTGTTTGTGTTCTTTGGAGGGGGGTGGTGGTGTCGGTTCAAGGCCGTTGGTAAGAGGGGGTGATGGCTGAGGTCATTGGATTTCAAGGTCGATTGGTGAAAACAAAGGGGTGTATTGTTTGTGTTCTTCGGAGGCTTCAAGGTCATGTGTGGGGATGTGTCTGTCTGAAAGAATGCGTGCCGATGCTGGCTCACTTGAAGGTCAAATCGATTTTGGGTCGAAGCTGAATGCGTGGCGATCCTGGCTCACTTTCAAGGTCGTATCGATGCATTGGTGTTCAAGGTCATGTGGGGGTGTGTCCGTCTGAAAGAATGCGTGCCGATGCTGGCTCACTTGAAGGTCATATCGATTTTGGGTCGAAGCTGAATGCGTGGTGATCCTGGCTCACTTTCAAGGTCGTATCGATCCTGGCCCACTTAGCATTGAAGAATATATGAATAAAGTGTTGGTGTTCAAGGTGAAATTGGTGTGGTGTTGCGTGGTCGTTTCAAGGTTTTTGGATTTCAAGGTCGATTGCTGAGAGTGTTAAGCGGGGTGTATTGTGTGTGATCAAATTGTTTTTCCTGAAGGCGATTGGATTTCAAGGTCGGACGCTGAGAACAAAGGGGGGTTTAATGTTTGTGTTCTTCTGGGGGATGGGGTGCCACTGGCGGTGCCAGTTCAGCGCTGAGAGTGTAAAAAATGGGTTGCGTAATTTTTCGGCTGCCGTCTCAAGATTGAGGGTAAAACGTAATTATTCTTCTTGCCGGCTTCGTATCTCAAAGGCCGAGAGCGCGCCGGGCGTCGAGAGAACAAAGGGTGTATTGTTTGTGGTCAAGGTCAAACGTGGTGCAATTCTTAGGCTATCGAGGGATGGTTTGCGACTTGGAGAGGGGGGGGTGTAATATAAGGTGCTTATTGGAATAGTCATTTGTCCATAATAATAATAATAATAATAATAATAATAATAATAGAGGAGATGTCAAGAGTAATTGTTCATCATCATCATCAGCAGCAGCAGCAGCGGCAGAAACGGAAAGCTGGTAAAGAAAATTAGAAAATTAAAGTGGGATGTGGAAATTTTGGGTTGTCGGCGCAGTATGGAAAAATTGATGTTGGGAGGCCTACTGGCGATTTGTGGTGAATATGTGGCGAACGGCTGTTGAATGCCTTCATCAAACCTTATTGGTATTACTATCTGATGCTGAGCATGAGGCGGTGTATGGACCTGAGACTTTTAGGGAACAGTGTCAAAACATTGCCCAAAGGTATGAGTTGGGGATTGAAATATGTAGACGCTTTTTAAATTATAAAATATCCGTTTATTGCCTTATGAACGGACTAAACGTGGCTCAGTTGGGTGAATACATCATATGGTGATGAAGAAAGTGACATTTGACGATAGTAACAATCGCGTGTATGTGCTGATCGCGTGGTCATGTGCATATAATGAAGCGCGAAAAGGGCCTTGGATAGATTTCGCTTTAGTAGGAAAATAGAGCAATTTTGTAAGATATTGTCTCTCGTCTTAGCAGAAAATCATCGATCATCGGTTTATCGCACTAGATTTCATGGTCAACATCAGACCGCAATATAATGGTATATATCGCACTGGATTTGAAGGCCACCATACAGCAATGTAATGGTTTATCGCACTCTAGATTTCAAGGTCATCAGTCAGCAATATAATGGTGGTAGAAAACGGTGCCTGGAATCAGTCGAATAGTGTTGACTAATCAGTTAAAATGGATCTTAATCGACTCAACAGTAGCACCTACTGCAAACCTTTCAAGAACGTCAAGGATATGAAGGTTGGTGAAAAGTATAAAGTGATTGGTATCGATCTAATCAATACCAAGTATGGCGATCGAATACTGATCGATACTGAGAACTTTAAGTGCATCCTTCCTTTGCGCTTTTATGAGTACTTCAAGAGCGACAACTGTCTGCAGATCTTCAAGGACTTCTTGTCCAGGGAAGAAGTCTTTATAACAAGCGCTGGAACGGCGGGGAAGACTACTAATTTAACATTTATGTAAAAAAGTTGTAAATGAGAGAGAGAGAGAGAGAGATAATAAATGTTGTTCACGAGAGAGAAATTGGGTCTCTTATTTAAATGCACATCCCACTCTCGAGATCATCTCAACGAAAAAAAAAAAAGGCTCCAAAATGTGGTGACGAGGATGAGGGCGACGATGACAACATCTATCGCGATATTGAAGATGTGTTAAACTATAAGTTTAACGTAAATTCTCACAATACAGTTTGCAAGGTGGAATTATTATACTATCGACCTACTTATTTTATGTATCACATATGTCAATAAACGTACTCTATTTGAGCATTTTTTTTTATTTGATGGAGGCAACTTCTTGCCACACTTCAACAATGTTGAGTCGGAAGCGGAAGTGTACGGATGGGAGTGGCTTGGTTAATAATCTCATAAACAAACTTCCAGTGGAACTACATATTCCTGGCTATCAGTATTGCGGACCTGGTACTAAATTAGATAAAAGACTAAAGCGAGGCGATCCCGGCATAAATCCCCTAGACGCTCAGTGTAAAGAGCTCGACATTTTTTTTAAATAAACAGCTTTCAAAATAAACAGGCTGTTCCCCCTGTTTGTTTACCTGTTTCCCTTGATCGCATCATCATGGATACTAAAGAGATGGCCTTGAAACGACGAATAGTTCAAGCGCGTAAAGTACAATCGTCACAAAGCGGATCGTTTTATTAAAGAAGTGGAGTTTGTACGAACGTATAAACCGCTAATTCAACCGCTATCCCAGATCGTTAAGAAAATCGAACCGCCGTTAAGGTCATATCGATTTTGGCTCACTCAAAGCTTAATGGGTGCCGATCCTGGTTGACTTTCAAGGCCATGCGGTGTTTGTCTGTCGAGTGTAGTTTCAAGTTTGAGAACAAAAATGTTGTATTGTTTTCGGGTGATCAAGGCGACTTAAGAATGGGTGTGGTTTAAACTAATATATAAGTGTTTGTTGTAATGGGTCTTTGCTCTGAATAATTCAATAATAGGCGAGATGTCAAGAGCCATTGTCCATCATCATCATCCACAGCAGCAGCACCGACATCATCTTTGCAATGCAATGGGGAAAAAAGAATTGACGAACTGTTACTGAAAATTAGAAAATTAAAGTGGGATGTTGAAATGCTGGGTTGTCAGCGGCTCAGCGCCGTATGAAAAAACTGATTTTGTAGTGATGCTTGGACGTATTCAAACTTTCATACAGTAGCAGTTAAGGCAAGGATTATTTCTTTGTGTGATGAGACAATGGCATAAATAAGACGATGATGGTTATTCTTGTGTATCAATTAAGACAATTTGTACTTATGTAAAGTTTGAGTATTAAAAAAGAATGTATAAAGGGTGCTTATTCATTTTGCCCTGACATTCTTCCTTTAGAACCAATTTGTACGTGGTATGATCAAACACGCTTATTTCTTGTGTAGGAATTGCGAGCGAGAGGGTTAAAAAAGTTTGGGGATTGGTGTTTAATGAACGCTCAATTTTTAAAACGAGTACACTGTACCTACGGTGAATAGACGTTCTGCTTGGTATCGCGCATTTGGTAAAAATAGAAAATTATCAGCTCGCATTATGTCGACTTGCGTATGCACTCATTTCATTGCACAGTGATATTCGCCGATTCGCGATGTGTTGTGGAAAATAATTTTGGTGTTTCTTTGTGATAATGATTAATTCGATTAGTATTCTCACTCGAACTCAGGTAGGTACGTAAATATTGCATTTAAAGTTATACCGTGAATGTTTGTGGCAGGTAAACTAAATTAATTAATATCAACAATCGCATTAAATAATCCATGTATTTTCTACGTAAAATTAGCTACATTACATTAATGTTTTACTTATTACTCGTAAGTACCTACCGAAGTACCTACTATTACAAATGTGAAATTAAATTTAAAAAGAAAAATTAGCTATTCTTTAAAAATTGCATGTAATTTATAATAAACTTCATGTCTCGATGCAGGTTTTCATCTTGAAGCCGTGGTGCAGCCAATTCCCGTTCTAAACGCTCCGTCTGGAGTTGGGAATTTCTTTGTCTGGCCTGGAAAATTGTCAGCATCTTCTCCAGACACCCCATTGATAACATCGCCAGCTCTTGGGGTGTGGACGGCTCGTGCCATCTGGGCGATTCATGAGATGGCGGCGGCGGTGGTGGTGGTGGCGCCTCTTCTCGGTCGATGGCTGCTGAAGACGGCGGCGAGACGTGTTCATAAAATTCTCTTAGTAATTGCATATCTTTTTCCCCCCTAGGCAACGGGGCACTGTAACAATAAGAGAAACAATATTAAAAATAGATTATATGTAGAATAAAAGTAACTTACTGAAAGTGATTGTTGCCGCCGTTATTTACAGGTAGCTGTAGTGGTAAATTTGGTTGTTGTTGAGCTGGATTATTTCTGTAACGTAACAATAAAATAAGTATTTCCACATAAACGGAGGTACAGTAATGAGTAAACTTACGGAAATTGATGCATGTCACCCATCGCGGATTGTGGATGTAAAGCTACCATTTCTGACGGCTGCGTTTGAGTATTTGCCTGGGGTAGCGGCGCAGGAATTATAATATGCTCCAATATTTGTACTGATGGATACGGGCTGTAAAACATATATGTATTAGAAATTTTATTTTTTCGTGAACAATAATTTGTACCTTAACTGTTGTTGGTGTTGTTGTTGCTGGCCATGTCTGGGATCTATCACCGGTGGTCTCATGTGAGATGGAGGAATCGTTGTAATTGGAGGAGCGTAAACATGATTGAAATTTCCCTCATATTCTTTTAGAAAATCTTCCAGTTCATTTGTGGTGGTGGTGGTGGTGGTAGCTATTGTTATATAAAAAATAAAATAATACAACATTAGTATCTATATGGATGGTGGAGAGCGAGAACTAAATTATTATACAAGTTTACAACTTACCTTTCCGGATGTCCTTCTTTATCTTCCGTGAGGAGGTTGATCACATCACCATCGGATAACTTTGTAGGTTTTTCTAAGGCGATCTTTAAGATTGAGCGTCCACCACCCCCACAGGCATTTATGTAAGGCTTCTTACTCGTTGCACTTTTCTTTAAAGTCAACTTGTTGTTGGCGCGTTTGGTTGAAGACATGACGATAACGTGCAGATTAACACTTGTGCTGCAAAATGACTATGACTACCCCTAGGTATATATGTGAAGGTTTTTGTTGGAGTTAGCAAAAGAGGGATTCTGAAATAACATCAAGGACGTTCTCACACACATATCAACCATTGTCCTGACACTTGCACGCTTTTGCAGGAAACGTATATTTCCATGGTGTTTGCAAAATTATAGTGTTAGCAAATGATACCCGTGGAACACCTGCAACCTTGAAGATTCCCAGAAGATAGCAAAGACAGCAGAGACCATTCTACACCTCAGTTTAACAATGATAATATTCTTTAATATACTTGGAAGATGAACTTATAAATGATTTTTAATCCGTGAGATCTCATATTGACGTGGTATCTGTAGGTATATCGCATTTCGTAAGATACGATAACGTATTTCCTGCCGCTCTTGGAATTTGTCGCAGCACCGTGTTTGCAAGCATCTCTTCTCGTTTCAAGGAACTATATAGGATAACAGTTTTAATTATAGGTAGAGGTGGAATCTGTTACAAGTTTAAGCAACAACATCGTTAATCTAACGCGAAATTAAATTAAATTATTGTAAAATAAATCTGATATTGTGCGACATATTTCAATAATCACTTCTAACATACGTTTATTAGAGAAGGCAATTACCAATCACCTTCATAATGAGGTAAATGAAAACCCGATAAGACTCGAAGCGAATTTAGCTCAACTTAAATGTTTTCGAGCGCAATTAAAAAATATCTCGATAAAAAAGGAGGGTTGTGGAATAAACGACATCATCGTGGATAAAAAAATCGGCCCCTACGTGCTCAGGCCTGATACACATTAGATTCTTGTTTCAAAGTCGTTTGATTACCGACGTCATTGTAAATTTCACTCATAAAGATCCTTTAGTTTTTCTAAAACAATCGTGCGACAGCATTGCGCGCAAAATTGGTGAGGCGCTAAAACGTTCAATGCTAAAGGTAAACGTAATTCTGGCATGTAATTTTATCCACCCGCAAGATCTCAATTTAGATTTGAAAACATTTCAAACCAGAAATGCTACAATTGATAGCCGTACCAATCTTAAAAAGTGGTACAAAGAGAACTTTTTTGATAAACTGCAAGCCAAATTTTCCGAACACCGGTCCGGGTGGTGTTTGATCGAGTTTTCTACCTCAAAATCAATATTATTAATTATACTCCTATCAGAGGTGGTTTTTCCGCATACATAAAAATGCCCTCGTTTATACTAGCTAAGAAGGCCGTTGTAAATGTGCGAAACAATGATAAGTTTTGTTTTCTATGATCAATAGTGGCTGCTTTATATCCTGTAACCAAAAACGCTGATAGGGCGAGTAGTTATCCTCATTTTGATGATAAGGATGCGGATGTGCAAAAGGACCGTTTCAGGAAAGGTTTCGATCACTACATATATAATACCGTGAAAACGTGTTTATTATTCTGTTGGAAATAAACAGCTATCAAGTCAAACAGCTTTCAAAATAAACAACTTTCAAATAAGAGCTTATTGAAAAACAGGCTGTTTCGCCTGTTTGTTTACCTGTTCCCTAAAAAAATTGCAAAGTATACTCTGGTCGCTCTACTTTTAGGGAATTAGGATAAAACAAATATAAAGAGTACATTTAGGCAAACTGTTTACCGAAACAATATTACTTTTTATGGTCTCGATTGCAAAATCCATATATTGAAAGCATTCACAGCGACAGTCGTAACATCCCGCACAAGTTCACTTCTACAACCGCCGCATTGTATAATAGTACGGTTCGGATAAAAAAAAATTATTAAAGTCCTCGTGTGAGATCGAAGGGACTTCAGCGCATTTTTGTGTAGCAGATCAGTATTCTATTAGCCACTTTGACTCAACCATCAATAAAAGATCTTGTCGTAGGCTACTACATTCACTTTGTCGGTACCCGCTTCCCACTTTCCGCGTGCACCCCCAGATGTCGCCAACCTCACATCATGTAGCCCTGTCCCTAAGGTTGACAAATTACACGGCCTTGTAGATACACGTACACCCGTTGTCTTTCTACAAGAGTTCTTCTACGCGCCCACATTTGCTGCCAGACAGCCAGCCAGCCAGCCAAAGTGAGATTAAAAGCTACTTTTTACAAATAAATTTGCAAAAATGCGCTAAAAATGCACGTGTTGCAGTGTAAGCAGGTTGCGGCCTGCGCGGTAAGGTGAAGGTTATACCTATACCATATGTGTTACCATAAGTGTTAAATTACGGTTATACTTAAGTTATAGCAGGATACAGCCAAAGGACGTTAATTCATAGTACAATGTGAGGGCTTCCCAGTGCAAACTGTGGATTGCTGCGTATATACGGCGTATCCCTCCGTATTTTTAACAAAAGGGCGTTGCGATGATCTCGAGAGTGGATGTGCATTTAAATAAGAGACCCAATTTCTCTCCCGTCAACAACATTTATTATTTCTCTCTCTCTCTCTCATTTACAACATGATAAGGATGCAGATGTGTCAACAGCTTTCAAAATAAACAACTTTCAAATATGAACTTATTGAAAAACAGGCTGTTCCCCCTGTTTGTTTACCTGTTCCCTTGATCGCATCATCGTGGATACTAAAGAGATGGCCTTGAAACGACGAATAGTTTAAGTGCGTAAAGCGATACAGCAAAAGTCTACAATCTTCTCAAAGAGGATCGTTTTATTAAAGAAGTGGAGTTTGTACGAACGTAACCGCTATCCGAGATCGTAAAGAAAATCGAACCGCCGTCATCATCGGTTATTGAGACGAAAAAGGAGGAGCCAGAGGACGAAGTATTTACATCGCCCCCCTAAAAAACGCCAATCTCCTGCAAAAGAAAGTCACCACTACAACGTATGATCCTGCGATACCTTATTACATGCGATCGAGACGAAGACCCTCTTCCCTTACCGAGATCAGTCCGCTGGCTAGACTTCCCTACTTTTCAAAATACTACTACTACCAGTGGTGTCATCCGGGGGTATACGAGGGTATACGGTGTATACCTTGCCTTTTTTTTTCCTAGAAGCGTATACCATGCCCTTTTGTTAAAAATACGGAGGTATACGCCGTATATACGCAGCAATCCACAGTTTGCACTGGGAAGCCCTCACATTGTACTATGAATTAACGTCCTTTGGCTGTATCCTGCTATAACTTAAGTATAACCGTAATTTAACACTTATGATAACACATATGGTATAGGTATAACCTTCACCTTACCGCGCAGGCCGCAACCTGCTTACACTGCAACACGTGCATTTTTAGCGCATTTTTGCAAATTTATTTGTAAAAAGTAGCTTTTAATCTCACTTTGGCTGGCTGGCTGGTTGGCTGGCTGTCTGGCAGCAAATGTGGGCGCGTAGAAGAACTCTTGTAGAAAGGCAACGGGTGTACGTGTATCTACAAGGCCGTGTAATTTGTCAACCTTAGGGACAGGGCTACATGATGTGGGGTTGCCGACATCTGGGGGTGCACGCGGAAAGTGGGAAGCGGGTACCGACAAAGTGAATGTAGTAGCCTACGACAAGATCTTTTATTGATGGTTGAGTCAAAAGTGGCTAATAGAATACTGATCTGCTAACCAAAAATGCGCTGAAGTCCCTTCGATCTCACACGAGGACTTTGATAATTTTGTTATCCGAACCGTACTATTATACAATGCGGCGGTTGTAGAAGTGAACTTGTGCGGGATGTTACGACTGTCGCTGTGAATGCTTTCAATATATGGATGTTGCAATCGAGACCATAAAAAGTAATATTGTTTCGGTAAACAGTTTGCCTAAATGTGCCCTTTATATTTGTTTTATTCTAATTCCCTAAAAGTAGAGCGACCAGCGTATACTTTGCCATTTTTTTACAGGTAAACAAACAGGGGAAACAGCCTGTTTTTCAATAAGCTCTTATTTGAAATCTGTTTATTTGAAAGTTGTTTATTTTGAAAGCTGTTGATTTGATAGCTGTTTATTTCCAACAGAATAATAAACACGTTTTCACGGTAGGTATTATATATGTAGTGATCGAAACCTTTCTTGAAACGGTCCTTTTGCACATCCGCATCCTTATCATCAAAATGAGGATAACTACTCGCCCTGTCAGCGTTTTTGGTTACAGGATATACCTATAAGCAGCCACTACTGACCATAGAAAACAAAACTTATCATTGTTTCGCACATTTACACCGCCCTTCTTAGCGAGTATAAACGAGGGCATTTTTATGTGCGGAAAAACCACCGCTGATAGGAGTATAATTAATAATATTGATTTTGAGATAGAAAACTCGATCAAACACCACCCGGACCGGTGAAAATTTGGCTTGCAGATTATCAAAAACGTTCTCTTTGTATCACTTTTTAAGATTTATACGGATATCAATTGTAGCATTTCTCGTTTGAAATGTTTTCAAATCTAAATTGAGATCTTGCGGGTGGATAAAATTACATGCCAGAATTACGTTTACCTTTAGCATTGAACGTTTTAGCGCCTCACCAATTTTGCGCGCAATGCTGTCGCACGATTGTTTTAGAAAAACTAAAGGATCTTTATGAGTGAAATTTACAATGACGTCGGTAATCAAACGACTTTGAAACAAGAATCTAATGTGTACCAGGCCAAAGCACGTAGGGGCCGATTTTTTTATCGACGATGATGTCGTTTATTCCACAACCCTCCTTTTTTATCGAGATATTTTTTAATTGCGCTCGAAAACATTTAAGTTGAGCTAAATTCGCTTCGAGTCCTATTGGGTTTTCATTTACCTCATTATGAAGGTGATTGGGAATTGCCTTCTCTAATAAACGTATGTTAGAAGTGATTATTGAAATATGTCGCACAATATCAGATTTATTTTACAATAATTTAATTTAATTTCGCGTTAGATTAACGATGTTGTTGCTTAAACTTGTAACAGATTCCACCTCTACCTATAATTAAAACTGTTATCCTATATAGTTCCTTGAAACGAGAAGAGATGCTTGCAAACACGGTGCTGCGACAAATTCCAAGAGCGGCAGGAAATACGTTATCGTATCTTACGAAATGCGATATACCTACAGATACCACGTCAATATGAGATCTCACGGATTAAAAATCATTTATATGTTCATCTTCCAAGTAAATTAATGAATATTATCATTGTTAAACTGAGGTGTAGAATGGTCTCTGCTGTCTTTGCTATCTTCTGGGAATCTTCAATGTTGCAGGTGTTCCACGGGTATTATTTGCTAACACTATAGTTTTGCAAACACCATGGAAATGTACGTTTCCTGGAAAGCGTGCAGGTGTCAGGACAATGGTTGATATGTGTGTAAGAACGTCCTTGATGTTATTTCAGAATCACTCTTTTGCTAACTCCAACAAAAACCTTCACATATATACCTAGGGGTAGTCATTTTGCAGCACAAGTGTTAATCTGCACGTTATCGTCATGTCTTCAACCAAACGCGCCAACAACAAGTTGACTTTAAGGAAAAGTGCAACGAGTAAGAAGCCTTACATAAATGCCTGTGGGAGTGGTGGACGCTCAATCTTAAAGACCGCCTTAGAAAAACCTACAAAATTATCTGATGGTGATGTGATCAGTGTTGCCAATCATAAAAATGCAGAAATCCAACTATCCATACAAAAAATTCCCAATTTTTCCCGCCCCAAAAGAAAAATGCGGTTATTCATTATTTTCTCTCTTCCAACCCGCAAGTGTGACCTTTGAAGGATACTAAATACTGAAGTGCCTATGGGTACGTATATAAATGAAGTTTTTCGTACATTTAATATACCACTCTGTGTATATATACGATCTCTTCAACGAACATCTTGTATATCAAACACTATGATATAAGATTTCGTATACAAAGAAAAAACAAGACAACCAGAGAACTTTTTATTTTTCTTTCCAAATGTTCGATTTCAACATAGTTTTATCTACCTTAAATTCTACAACATTAGTAATTCCTTGTTTTGTTGCTATTAGAGCGTTAATAGTGGCCGTATTTAATTTGTTTCTATGGTCAGTTTTTATGTTTTTTAAATCGCTGAATATTCTTTCCACAGAAGCATT
>NW_022171446.1:0-466 GCF_008802855.1 Photinus pyralis | reverse complement strand
ACTTCTCAATCAAAAGTTATAGACTAGAAACCAATTTCGAAAAAATATTCAAAGGGCTGTAACTTTTGAACTAGTAACCCAATCTTGGAACTGTTTGAAATTATGGATTCTATACAGGCCACATTCTATAAGAAAAATTTTTTTCCGGGTGGATCTGGGACAATTTTTTTTCGGGGCCCAAAAAAAGGCAGCGTATAACCTTCCTTTTTTACCGAAAATCCACTACACCAAAATTTCTCGGGAAAACACTTTTTCTTATTAATTTGGGTGCGTAGAATCCAAATCAATTCGTACTTTTTCGATCAGACTTCTCTATCAAAAGTTATAGACTAGAAACCAATTTCGAAAGAAAATTCAAAGGGCTGTAACTTTTGAACTAGTAGCCCAATCTTGGAACTGCTTGAAATTATGGATTCTACAGGCCACATTCTATAAGAAAATTTTTTTTCCGGGTCGATCTGAGACA
>NW_022171445.1:0-680 GCF_008802855.1 Photinus pyralis | reverse complement strand
TATATCATTATTTGAGTCTTCAAAGTATATAAGGTAGAAAGATCACAAATAATTAACGTGTTTACGACGTCTTGGAATGACGTCCACAATTGGAAAAAATATGACGTGATCATCACGTTACTTTTGTAACGTCGACGAAAGGTGACCACAAATACACGTCTTTATGACGTTATTCACGACATCTCTGCTGGCTGGGTATCAGATATGCAGTAGCATAAGGCGTGTTTTCACAAAACTTGATTGCAGCATTTTTTTGTCTGAACCAGTGAGTTATAATTTAGGATAGCACATCTTAAATCGTTTAAAATTGCCACGATTTCGTTTGCGCGTGTATAGTCAGATAGCCCAATCCCAACATACTTATGAGCAAGATGGTTGTCTATGAGGCTGCGCAGTGAATTTGTTAGTGGCTGTGGTCGATCAAAGGTTAATTTAATGAAGCATAAGAATACGTAAAATAGTGAAACCAGTGTTACGCCATTAGGTGCAATTCTGCATAACAATAATCAAGAACAACTTCTCACAACGTTATCGACTCTTAAAGAGCAAAATCTCCAAATATTGACATTATTAAAAGAATAGTTTATTAAGATACAAGTGTATAATCAAGTCTTTAAAGCACGCGCAACGAGTTTAATGGCACGACGCGAAGCGGAGTGCCTTTAACGTTGCAAGTGCTT
>NW_022171444.1:0-103763 GCF_008802855.1 Photinus pyralis | reverse complement strand
AATAGTGTGGGAGGAGGGGGTACCACCATTTTGTCTTTTCGGGTAAAAATTTAATGTTTTCTGTTCTGTAGACCTAGCGCTCAAGTTAACCTAGCGCAATTATAAATCCTAGCGAGTTTATAATTTTGCGGTGTCTGTCCGTCTGTCCGTTAGCACGATATCTTGATAACGATAACGAATTGACCGTTTACGATGAAATTCTGTAGATGGATTCTTTATCAAATTTGTAGATCGGTTTTCGTGAATTGGCAATGTAGACCAAAAAATAAAGTAAGCACTTTTGACATCTCTGTGAGTTATGAACCGAATTGTATGAAATTCAATATGTGTATAGCTTTAGCCATATAAAACGCAATTCCAAAAGTTGAGCCTAATCGATCAACATTCACAGTGCTCTTTTCGCATCTCGACCATTTACAAACCGTATTGCAAACTTTCTTATTTATGGAAGCATTTAAAAGAAATTTGATAAATAGCCACTTGGAATAAAAGCAAATTTAACGCCAGTTTCAAAATTTGGTTTTGTGCATGATGTGTGCCAATTTTCTTATTTATGGAAGCAATTAAATGAAATTTCATACATATACACTTTAAATAAAAGCAAAACTAACACCAAGTTCAAAATTTGGTTTTGCACATGTTGTAGCCTTACCCAGGAGATCGTTTTCTATATTTATTTACAGGTCGATGCGAAAAGGGCACTGTGAATGTTGATAGATTAGGCTCAATTTTTGGAATTGCGTGTTATATAGCTTAAGTCTCGGCTTAAGCTATACGAATATTGAATTTTATGCAATTCGGTTCAAAACTCACGCAGATGTCAAAAGGGCCTTACTTATTTTTGGGATACATTACCAATTCACGAACTTCGATCTACAAATTTGATAAAGAATCCAACGACAACATTTCATCGTAATCGGTCCATTCGTTATTGAACGATTGTGCTAACGGACAGACACCGCATCTGGGATGGTCAAACTCTTTACCTTTTTTAAACCCGAATGTGCAAATCTTCCTTTACTTTTTGGATTGATCGTTCTGTTTAAAGTAAAAAGTTCCAATAAAAATACTAAAATTTGTATATAAAGTAGCAAGATTGTAACCCTTCATTTCGAAGTAAACTGACGGCGAGGTATGCAGGTACAAACTTACTTAAATCCTTTATGAATACGCAAAAGTTGTAAATTTTTTGTCACATCAAGGGTTTACAGGCGCGTCAATTGTGTGAATATTGGTAAATCTGCATTGTTAAAAAAACACCTTTAGATAGTAGTCGACGTGACGTACATAGGTAGGTATATAATTTATCGAGATAGTAAATACACAAGAGCTTGATTTTTAATCGCATAATTTTATTTTTACACGAAAGTTTTGTTGCAACGGAAAAAACTCGAAACCAAAAGTGTGATAAAATCGCGACAGTTTTAGCTGGAGCGATTTTATTAATATTATGCTTTTGATCGAGTTTTTTCCAGGACGCAACAAAATTTGAGTGAATTAAAAATAAAATTATCCTGACCAAGGTCGAGTGTATTTTAGGGAGATTAATAAAAGACAGTAAATTTTACAACCACTACATATTTTACGTATTCCTACACGCATTTTTATCGCTGTAAAAAGCTACCTAGCATTTAATCAGATAAAAAATCATCTGATTGTTGTTGGTCGTAGTCGCGACCAGTCGTCGTTTTGATTAGGTACTGGTTGGTTCAGGTAGCACTGTTTATAATTTAATCCTCCAAACTAATATTCACCATGTCAAAGTAAGGGAAGATTAAATTATAAACAGTGCCACCTGAACCAACCAGTACCTAATCAAAACGACGACTGGTCGCGACTACGACCAACAACATTTTTATTCTTAAATTTGACATTCTAATAGTCATTTATGCCAAAGAAGAGTGAGCGGTTGAATAAAGGGCGTCCACCACCTTACCTCGAGGAATTTGTTACTGGAAGTTTATCTGACGATTCAAACGACGACAAAGACTTGGATGTAACAATCAAAATGGAAGATTCTAGGGTTACATCACTTTTGGAAGGACTTACGAATCAGATTACATTGATGCAAGCACAGCTGATGCAAAATACAGAGGTACAGACAAGGATGGAAGAGAAGAATAATGAACTTCATCAGAAGCTGGAAGCTACAAATCGACAACTAGCTGAAGTTCAGCGAACGATGAAAATTGAAGTCCCTCCTACAACTCGATCATCAGCTATACAGTCCCAGTAACATTACCTGCACAGCTTGATACGCCTTCGCCTTCGATAACTCCGACAAGAAATTCTACGCACCAACAGTCAACACCTTCATGTTCAATTCCTAGTTTTTCTGTTTACCCAAATAACCCTGTATATTGGCAACAGCATCCATCGTTACCTGTCAGAAAGTATTTAGTAGCATTGCCAAAGTTTGATGGAAATCCTTGTGACTGGCTGGTTTTCAATGCAGAGTATAAAAGAACTACGACATAGTTTGCATATACTTCTTCAGAAAATACAACGAGACTAAACAGTAGTTTGCAAGGGAAAGCTCGTGAGCTTGTTCAATGGTTATTAATTCATGACGACATGGCGGAGAAGATCATGGAGAGATTGTATAGCAGGTTTGGTCGACCAGAACTTTTAGTGGACGCACAAATTACTATGTTGAAGAACATTCCCGGAATCTGTGAAAATAATGTGGGACAGATTATTCCTTTTGCTGACAAAGTGATCAACTTTAGTCACTTTATGTTGACTTGTTCTAGTCAACATCAGCTTGCAAATCCCACACTGCTTAATGAGTTGATCTTAAAGCTCCCAATGAATATGAGAATTGCATGGGCCTCTCATATTAGCTCACTGACTGGTGTCCCGTCTATATTAGATTTTAGTAACTGGATTGAAGTTAAAGCCGACAACATAGCCAGAGTTCCTGTGTGCAATTCTTTGATTTCTCCGACAGAGAAAAAGACGACATCAAAGAAATATCAAATGCTTCACACTTCCAACGTTACAAGTAAGAAAGAAATGAATTGTGTCTTATGCGAAAAGAACCATTTCATCGCTAACTGCCCGGATTTTTTGAATAAATCTACAGATGATAAATGGAAGTTAGTAACAGAAAAGAAATTGTGTTTTTCTTGTTTGAAATTTGGACATTCTACTAGAATGTGCCGCATTAGAAAGTCTTGCAATAAGAATGGATGTAACAGAGTTCATCATCCTCAATTACACAGTGAATGTCAAGATAATAAATCTACGCCAACGGTTTTAAATATGGAAGTATCCTGTCATGCTGCGTTGAAAGCAAATGAATCCAAGGTGTTGTTTAAAGTAGTTCCAGTAAAATTATACAATAGAGGAGAAGTTGTTTCCACGTATGCATTGATTGATGAGGGATCAAGCGTAAGTCTGATCAAGAGAACCGTAGCTGTACGTTTGAAGTTGAAGGGACCTATGCGAAAGTTGAATCTCCAATGGTTCGGAGACCACTGTAGTTCTGAAGAAACTGAAATCGTTAAATTTAACATATCTGGAATCCATAACAATGCCGAAGTGTTTGAGATGAGGAATGTGTGTACCGTAAACAATCTTTGTCTTCCAATGCAAACTGTAGACATGAATCAACTTCATTCCAAATATGACTACTTACAAAATCTTCCTATTGCCAGCTATACTGACGCCCGACCAGAGCTATTAATAGGATTGGACTTTTGTCATTTGGGATTATCGAACAGAAAGATTCAACAAACATCAAATGGACCTATTGTTGCAGAAAGTCCTCTTGGTTGGATAGTTTATGGAAGAACAGTTGACAATGAGATACAATCAAGTCCAGAAAGAATGTTTCATGTGAGAGGGTACTTTGACGACATCCATTCTATTGTAAAAGACTATTTTACCACTGAAAACTTTGGTGTTGAACTATCAACAACACCAAGAGAGTCTTCTGAAACGGTTCGAGCGCGTCAACTGTTGGAATCAACAACAAAAAAGGTCAAAGGTCGTTACGAAAGTGGTCTATTATGGAAAAACGATGACATAGTTTTACCAGATAGTTACCCAATGGCAATCAGTCGATTGAGAAATGGTGAAAACAAGATGAAAAAAGAACCTGTTTACGGTATGAAGTAGGAAACTATTGTCAGCTACGTGCAGAAAGGATATGCTCGTAAATTGTCATCTGAAGAGGTTGTTGAAATTACTCCACGGACTTGGTATTTACCACATTTCGGTGTACTGAATCCAAATAAGCCTGGAAAATTCAGACTTGTATTGATGCCGCGGCTAAAGTTGGAGAAACATCCCTTAATTCATCATTGTTGACAGGTCCAGATCTAAATCAGCCACTCCTCACGGTTTTATCTAAATTTCGTGAAGGTCAAGTTGGGGTATGTGCTGACATCAAGGAGATGTTTCACCAGGTGATAATTCGTGAAGAAGTCCAAAACTCTCAACGATTTTTATGGAGAAATGATAAAACTGGCGAAATTGAGGTATATAAGATGTTAGTTATGATATTTGGATCCACATCTTCACCGACAACAGCTCAATATGTCAAAAACTTTCATGATTTCTAGAAAGTCATCACGAAGCGGCCAAAGCAATTATTGAACGACATTACGTTGACGATTACGTTAATAGCTTTCACACCGATGAACAGGCAATAACTGTATCCATGATGGTTAAAAATATTGAGATGGCTGGTGGTTTTGAATTACGAGGTTTTATATCAAATTCAAGAAAGGTTACTTCGATCTTGAATCAGGAACAAGGTGATCAACTATATCAAGTGGATATGAACTTGGACAAATCCTCTACATGTGATAAGATACTGGGCATGGTATGGGACACATCCACTGACGAGTTCAAATTCAACTTGAAGTTTAATCGTTTAGAATCGACAGTAATCACTTGTGAAAGAATTCCAACAAAGAGAGAATTTTTAGCGATTGTCATGTCAGTATATGATCCGTTCGGATTCTTACCGGATTTTCTTGTATACATGAAGGTACTCTTGCAACTTGTATGGAGGTCTGGTGTAGAATGGGATCAACCAATACCTACACATCTTTACGAGCGATGGTGTGCATGGAGTCGAGAATTAACAAAGGTTAGTCACTTTCGTATTACACGTTGTTACTCAAAGGGACTGCGGATGCCAAAAGCTGTTGAACTTCACATATTTGTAGACGCGAGTGAAGTCGCTTTTTCAGCAGTGTGCTACCTTCGAGTTACTTCGCAAAATGAAGTTACAGTATCATTCGTCATGGGGAAAACTAAATGCGCACTTGTCAAATACCTTTCCATCCCAAGGCTCGAATTGCAGGCAGCAATTCTTGGAGTTAGAATGTATAAAACTGTTTTGAGATCTCACAGTTTTGTTATTTCAAAATCGACATTTTGGAGCGATTCGAAAACTGTACTTCATTGGATCAAGGATGACATAAGAAAATACAAGACATTCGTTGCTAATAGAGTGGGTGAAATTTTGGATTCAACAGAACCCACTCAATGGAACTGGGTTTCAACACATGAAAATGCTGCTGATGATGCGACACGTGACATTTATCCACCTCAGTTCAAACCTAATCGAAGGTGGATAAACGGACCAGAATGGTTGAAGCAAGACAAAAGTAAATGGCCTCATCAAACAGATTGTCATGTAGTAAATGATGAAGACCTAGAACTACAACCACCAAAACATGTAGTTATGATGATTCGTGAAAATATGATTCAATTTAACTTTGCAAATAGCTCGAGTTATTTCAAAGTTTTACGTACAGCTGCTTGGATGATACGTTTTGGAAAGAATTTAAAAGCTAAAGCTTCCAACATGAATTTGCATACAGGTGAACTAAAAGTTGAGGAAGTAAGACAGGCTGAAATTTTGATATTCCGAACTGTACAGATGGAAACTTTTCACGAAGAATACGATTCACTGACTAATCGTGTTCCTATCAGCAAATCAAGCGATATATATAAGTTGACACCAGCTTTGGATGAAGATGGGATTATTAGATTAAATGGACGAATTGACAACGCTCCTACATTACCAATGAGGACCAAGCGACCTATAATTTTACCAAAACAACATCCAGTCACAAAACTTGTCATCAGTCATTATCATCGTTTATATCACCATCAAAACGAAGAATTGATCATTTGTGAAATTCGGCGAAAATTTTGGATTAACGATTTACGTGTTTTAGTAAGGTCATCTAAACGCCAATGTCAGCAATGTAAAAATGAAACAGCTCAACCAGAGGTGCCACAAATGGGACAGTTACCACTAGATCGCCTAACTCCAAACATTCGACCGTTTACGTACACCGGACTAGATTATTTTGGACCTGTTCATGTTACAATTGGAAGAAGACGTGAAAAGAGGTGGGTGACATTATTTACTTGCTTGACGATTCGTGCAGTACATCTCGAAATTGCACAAGACTTATCGACAGATTCTTGTATCATATGCCTCCGAAACTTTATGAATTTGAGAGGAGTTCCAGTTAGAATCCGATCAGACAACGGATCTAATTTCCTCGGAGTGAAGGGTGAGTTGATGACAGTTGAAAATTTGTATAATAAAGATGCCATAATATCTGAATCCACAATGAAAGGAATTGAATGGCTGTTTAATTGTCCTTCCAATCCATCAGCGGGTGGATGTTGGGAGCGACTAGTGCGATCTATTAAAAGAGTTCTCAAACATTCGTTAAAGGAAGTAGCTCCGAGGGTTGAGACATTACGCAGTTACTTGCTTGAAGCAGCAAACATGGTGAACTCTAGACCATTGACTCATGTACCTGTGTCAGCATTAGAAGAACATCCATTAACACCAAATTCTTTCTTAATTGGAGATACAAACGTTATACAATCACCTTATACGCCAGACGAAAAATTATGGACGTTTCGAAAGCAATGGAGAGTGGCAAATGCTTTAAAAAATCATTTTTGGCGTAGGTGGGTAAGAGAATATTTACCTATACTAACCAGAAAAACAAAGTGGTTTGAAAAGAAGGAGCCGATCAAAGTAGGAGATCTAGTAATCATTTGTGAAGACGATGTTCATCGAAAACGATGGATACGGGGAATAGTAGAGAAAGTTTTTCCTGGTAAAGACGGTCAAGTACGGAGAGCAGAAATACGAACAAATGATCGACTTCTTCAGAGACCTGCATCTAAGCTTGCAGTTCTGGATGTCATTAGTAAATCAACCCAGTGATTGATTTACGGGGGTTGGAATGTTGCAGATCATCATTTTAGCCTTGACTGTTAAATAATTGCATTTTTTATTAATTTTGTCAGCTGAAATATTTAACGTCAAATATTGAGCTTTTTTTTTGAATATTGGTGAACTGGTTTTAAGGGCACCAAATTTAGTAGGTGTTTTTTAGTAGTACAAGTTGTATTCTGAATTTGACATGTTGTAGAGAATAAATCTTCCCTACTTTGACATGGTGAATATTAGTTTGGAGGATTAAATTATAAACAGTGCCACCTGAACCAACCAGTACCTAATCAAAACGACGACTGGTCGCGACTACGACCAACAACACTGATTGGTTAGAATTTGTAACAATCACCTAGCTGATTGGTCGTATATTAATGGAGTGTATTAATCATATAAAATACATATGCCTTATTTGCACCATAAAAATTAGTTAGCTACGGAAATTACACATAAGTATATAAGAACTGCTTCTTTGTTTTTTTAGCAGAATTAACAAATATGCTGATTGATTTAATAACTTTATATAGGCTATGAGTAGGTACGTTCGTTGAAATTTTCAAATTTTGCACTGCGCTGTGTTCTAAACGATTTAGCTCGCAATACTGTGGTAGTGAAATTTATACTGTGACTTACAAAAAGAATTGTTTAGTGAGCAGAGCACAAAACAGAAAAATTTCACAAGAAACAGTACCTAATATGGAAATTTTAAAATTAAAAATTCATAATATAGTACGGTGCAATTAGTCGACAAAACGGCTTAACCTAAACATGAAAAGTAAAAGTTTCCCATTAACTGCAAATTGTTCTATACAGTCCACATATTGTTTGGTAAAAAGTTACACCAGTTGGTAAATTAGTAGTTTTTGGTGTTTTTCTTAAATATTTAGAAAACTATGGGGTTTGGCGAGAAAAGTACCATATCCAAAATAATCTACATTAAATTGTGAATGAAAATGGTCTTGTGTATAATCTTGCTCAGGTCAACGATTCCAGAGTTACGGAGGGTGTAAAAGGAGGCATTTTTCGTATTTTTTCGATTTTCTGGAAAAATGAAATCATGTTTGAAGTAAAGAACACTGAAGATCTGGCTTGTTTTCGTTACCAGTGTTACTTGCAAGCTATTTCAAAGCATCCGATACATTCGCTGTTCAAGTTGGCTGCGCTTCTCCCCACTTCAGCAGCTACCAGGTAGAACATTCATTTAGAATGCAGCAGTGGCTGCATGAGAAGAAGAACCCGATGAAGTGGGAATGCAAGATTGTCGAACACCTGAGAGCAATAACAACACATCCTGCAACTCCCCAGGAATTACTGTCCCTCATAGTGGAAGTCTCTTGAAAAAATGGCCCCCCTTGAGAAGGTGATAAGGTTATCGTTCCTTCAAGGACTTATCAGTAACATACCACCGGTCACTAAAGCGCAATTTGTTTTAACCGGTTTTAAGAAAAAAAATAGTTTCCTTAGTGATAATCTCATATTTTTTCCAAACGAATCTGACAAAAAGATGAAAAATTTCTACTGTTACACCCTCCGTAACTCTGGAATGGTTCAATTTAGCAAGATTATATATGAGGCCATTTTTGTTCGCAATTTACTGTAGATTATTTATTTTATATCGCGCTAAATAGTATAGTTTTTTAAATATTTAAGAAAAACTTATCACAACTACTAATTTTCCAACATTTACTTTTATTCAAAGTGGCTATGTGTCAAATTTCATTTAAATCCCTCCATAAATAAGAAAGTTGGCACTGCGCATGCGCAAAATCAAATTTTGAAACTAGCGTTATATTTGCTTTTATTCCAAGTGGCTATGTATCAAATTTTATTTAATTGCCTCCATAAATAAGGAAGTTGGCACTGCGCATGCGCAAAATCAAATTTTGAAACTAGCGTTATACAATGCGATCAAAAATGATTGGCGGTTTAGTCGCCTTTGGAATTTTTGTTTACATGGGAAATCGTATTTAACTTGAACTTCCAAAGGCGACTCGACAGCCAATCATTTTTGATCGCCCGATATTTGCTTTTATTCCAAGTGGTTATGTATCAAATTTCATTTAAATCCTTCATAAATAAAAAAGTTTGCAATTCGGTTTATAAATGGTCGAAATGCGAAAAGAGCATTGTGAATGTTGATCGATTAGGCTCAATTTTTGGAATTGCGTTTTATATGGCTAAAGCTATACGCATATTGAATTTCATGCAATTCGGTTCATAACTGACGGAGATGTCAAAAGGGCCTTCCTTATTTTTTGGGTTACATTGCCAGTTCACGAACTTCGATCTACAAATTTGATAAAGAATCTCGTAAAGAATCCACCTACAAAATTTTATCGTAATCGGTCCATTCGTTATCGAGATATCGTGCTAACGGACGGACAGACGGACAGACACCGCAAAATTATAAACTCGCTAGGAGCTCGTTAATAAATGATAATTTTCTTCCATGGGGATCGTGGTCCCCATTACACTGACTGGCCGCGTTACCTGCACGTTGTATGGCAATACTTAAATTTGTCGTAAATAAGTGGTAGCTCTGGGTTCCCCAGTAATATTGGTAATGCGTTTTCCCAGGTATTCCACAAAATTTTCGAGCTTCTCTACACCAAGGTCCCAATGTCTCTACTGCGAAAGGTATAAAAATATGGTTCTGTTCTATAATAATTGAGCTGTATTTCCTTATTTTACTTGCCGCAGATTCAGCTACCACACCACTCGTTTTACTAGAAAATTAATCCGAAATATTTCAGTGGTGCCAAGTCATAAAGCTAGGAAAAACTGTCCCAGACTACTTGGGTGTGGCGCCTACTCTTAAGATTTTGACTCTATCTGGGAGATGTCAGCAAAACACAAAATGGCAAAATTGTACACGAAAAAACAAACCGGTGGTATTATAAAAAAAAGGACCCCCACAATGTTGGGGATTGGGCGCCAGCTCTGCGCTACGTTTAAAGAACACAGCGCAGCGCTTGCTTTTGGTAGTCATCGAACACAATGGTGGTGTTAGAGGCTAATAAACCACGCCCAAAAGTTAAAGGCTTTTTGCAAAATTTATAATTGCGCTAGGTTAACTTGAGCGCTAGGTCTACAGAACAGAAAACATCAAATTTTTACCCGAAAAGACAAAATGGTGGTGCCCCCTCCCCCCACACTATTGGAGGGTGATGACAGCTCTAAAATTTGTGGCGCTAGCTGGCGCTAGGTCAGCAAAACACAAAACGTCAAAATTTTACCCGAAAAAACAAAATGGTGGTGCTAGGAAAAATTGCCCCCTGCACTATTGGGGGGTGGCGCTAGCTCTAAAATTTGTGGCGCTAGCTGGCGCTAGGTCTGACGAATACAGCGCTTGCTTTTGGAAGTGATCGGACGCAATGGTGGTGCTAGCGTTAACATAGCACCCCCCGAAAGTCAAGGGCTTTTTTGCAAAATCTATAATGGCGCTAGCTGAACTCAAAGTGGCGCTAGGTCAGCAGAACACAAAACGTCAAAATTTTACATGAAAAGACAAAATGGTGGTGCTAGGAAAAATTGCTCCCCTCACTATTGGGGGGTGGCGCTAGCTCTAAAATTTGTGGCGCTAGCTGGCGCTAGGTCTGACGAACACAGCGCTTGCTTTTGGAAATGATCGGACGCAATGGTGGTGCTAGCGTTAACATAGCACCCCCCGAAAATCAAGGGCTTTTCTGTAAAATCTATAATATGGCGCTAGCTGAACTCAAAGTGGCGCTAGCTGGCGCTAGCCATAGAGATTCTAGCGCAATCTGTCTTTAGTCAAAAATTTGAAATGGTGGTGCTAAGTTAACGGAGCCTAATCCCACACACTTTGGTTCCAATTTGACCTAGGAGTTACGCGTAATCCAGTTCGCTTTATAATTTTGCTAATACTTTCTATCAAATGCTGGCAAGTTGGGATGTTCGATCGACAATCTTATTTAGGAGTTTTTATTCGCCGGTATGAACCGAGGTATGAACTCATACGGTTTGACATGTTGATTTCTGAATCCCACACCACACAGGACCGGTTTAAAACATACCTGTTTTCTGTTTTCATCTAAGCTTGGGAGCGCAAGAAATTAAGAAATTTGGAATTTGGGGAGTTTTGAAATCTTAAAAAAAAAACAAATTACCAGACCAGATCAGACAAATAAAATTCGTAAAATATGCACTTTAAAAATTATATGGCATTTGTTTCTTTTCTGATGGTGCTAAACTAAAATTTTTATCACTTGTGAGGTTCGAGTAAATCACATCAACTTTCTTCTACTTCTTCTACTTTCTTATGGACGCCATATTGGATTTTTATATCATTCGATACAGAAAAGAATTACAAAATCATCGATATAGGTAAGCTTGCAAGGTATTTCTTATGACAATAATTTCATGTCCGTGTCGATGGTGACTATGCGAGACAATAAACGAATGAAATTGGGTTCAATCACAATCAGTCTGCAATTATTACCATAAGAAATACAGCGTATGCATCAAGGCCAAAATGCATGGTTGATTCTCAAGTGAAATACCAAGTGTTTACGATCGCTGATTTTCTAATTTTGTTCTCTATCGAATCTAATATGGCGTCCATAATAAATTATAGAAGGCTGATGTGATTTACTCCAAACTCACTGTTTGTATCCAAATTTTCCCGTTCGTTCGTTAATGGTAAATTAGGTAAATAAATATTGGGACAGCGTCACTTACCGGTAAATTTACTTGTTCTCTTCTCGGCGGCACCGCACTCACTCTCCTCGTTTCGCTATCTTCCCGTGACGCTTTTTAAGAAGGAGGGAAAAACGGAATTGAACGAACTTTATTTTATTTAACATATTTCCAACACTCACAAGTGAAAAACATTTTATTTTAGCACCATCAGAAAGCTGAGAAAAAATAACTAAAGGTTCGTTAAAACTATTTTTTGATATACCTATTTGAAAATAAAAGAGCGCTAGCTCATTTTTGAAAATGACATTTTTCGGTTTTTTTGCCATAACTTTGTTGTTTGTAAAGCTACAAGAAACTCTGAAAGGGAAACCTAATTTACATAAAATTCTGTAATTCTTGGCTCATTTAAGTGACCTTATATCTCGGCCTCGGTTTACGAGATTCCCAAACATCGAAAAAAACTCACCCTGTATATGGTTCTTATTTGGCAGACGCCAAAATTAAGAGTTTCAACGTGAAATAACAAAAAAACAATGCATTTTGCGAAAATGAAATTTAATAATATATAATAATAGTATAGCTTTATTGAGTGATGCAACAGTTCACAAATACGATTCGGTAGTACATATTTATACAATTTACATGATGCAGATGCACGTATATGCAATAGACTGCAACCCCAAAGGCGAAGTTCGGTTGAAGAGCAATACTGAAGGACTGATCTTCTCCGCTTTAGTACTTAACCTCAAAATTGATGCGAAAGATCCCATATAACTGACAGAATGTATTTAAGATGGCGATTACTGACATAAATGACCTTCTTTCTGAACGACCTTTGATACTGAAGTGTATTATAAATAAAACTTTGGCAATAGGTACAATTATTAGTTAATCATCTTGAAACGTCAGCACTGTCTATGGAGGTACTTAATTATTACGTGTGGTGTTTTGGAGTGTAGGTATATAGTTTACCTACCTATATGTAATGTACTAATTTACCTCTCTCTTCATGTTAATGGCCTGAAAAATCTATAATTATAAATATATCTCCAATAAAGGGTTTGTAATATAGAGGTAGGTAACCTTGTGTTTACACTTTCCTTAATTAAAAAGAAAATAAAGTAGAGCGTAAATTCATCACGAATGACATATAAAAACGAAGCAGGGACAACATCAAACACCGACAACGATATCTGTATCTAGAGAGCGGTAAGGTATACCATAGGGACATAAGCACGCAATACATCTTATTGATACTTCATTTATTCCAACTTTTTGAATTCTGGTTGACTGATTAATGTTTCCGCACATCTATTGGCAATTTTGTTGGATTAGAAGATTGGTTGGTTCGTTAATTGTATTTACAAATTGAGTTATTTACTAAAGGCGTGTAAAAATGTTTATTTATTGGAGCATTAAAAACAGACCATGTCAAACATGCAAACCGCATTATTTTACATCTCATTAGCGTAAATTGAAATATTTATAAATTAATTAAGGTTACCGAATTAACGTGAGTAATGGTTTACAATCGGTAACGACGAGTATTGCGACAATGGTTGCTATGGCCATCAATTGAAACAAAAATCCTATTAGTGTAGGAAAATTAGCTTTTTTAGAAGAAAAAATTTATAAAGTTTTGAGATTTTAGTTATGAACTCTCAGTAGGGACCCAAATACAGATCTGAAAAGTTCCCACCTCCTCGGTGGGAGCTTTATCCCCTTTGCTCAAAAAACCACCCCCAATCGTAACCTCACGATCTTTTTCGGCGTTTTGTTCGTAAACCGCAACTTCTACGAAAAAATGTTATAGAACTTTTTGTATTCTCCATTAAATTCTTTATAAAAATGTTTTTTACTGTTTTTTGCGTATCTTCCACCCAACGCTCGTAAATAACCTTGTATTAGTCTGAGTAAAAAAATGTATAGAATCAAGAGCAATTTTCGTCGATGAGGGATTATTTTATATTACAACCACTTCTTGTAAATTCTTTTTTCAATTTATTAAGTTTATAGTCTGCGATTATCCTCTCCTAAAAAAAGGCAAAAGGGCAAATAAAATATTATATTCGCAACCCTTTGAAACTTTCGAGATGTGTAAGTCATGGGAACTATACGCCCTTTCCTTAATATTCTCTCAAAAAGCGAATGGCTTTGTCCGATGGAGAAAGAGTGATGAAGAAATTAAATATTAATTATTCACTATTTGTGATATGATGGTTAGTGATGCCCCCGTTGGTCTCGTCTCGAATTTTCGAAACGAGACCAAGGTTCAGTCTCGTCTTGTCTCATCTCGACGAGACGAGACTAACCATCAGTCTCGGGCTCTCGACTCTCGTTTGGTCTCGAAGTTTTTTTTGTTTTATTTTACTGTTTTTTTTAAATTTTAATCAAGAAAATCCATTGAAATAACATGCATTCCAATTGTTGACATAAACCCTTCCTGACCTTACTGATTTAGGACTTAATTACAATAGGTGTTATATTATACAACTGTAATTTTTCTTAAATCCAGGAAGTCTTCGACAGCTTTATTTTATTGGCGGACAATTGATTTATTAAACCTGTACCCTTATCAAGAGATTTGGTAATAATACTTAATAGGATTGCTTTATATTAAATGCCCTTAATGCTCTCATTTTATTTTCACAAGTTTATGGCATTAAATCCAATCGTTTCTAGGTATATAGGTATAGTGACTCAATTTAGAACAGTGGATACAACCGGGTATCTCGTTTTTGATTGGTAGCTCATTCTGGTCGCCATATTGGGGCTAAAATGCTATACCTAGGTACTTTAGTATGAGTTTACACTTTTTGTGTTCTTGCGAAATTCTGTGAACAAAGGCGCTGCTTAAGGTAAAATGTATACTGTGGACATATGATATATTCAAATATAGTTACTGTAAGTGTAAGTACTTACATATTTACTGCGTAGTTAAGACCATAAAAGTAAGATTTTACAAAATAACTTGGACAGATTATCTTTAAGTATTTAAGTAACAAAGAATTCAGTGAGACTTTTCTATACCTAGTTACAGTAGTTACATTACCAGGTAAATTTTACGAAAGCTAATATTTTTTTAGCTGCAGAATCGTAAAGAAAATCCTTATAATACACATAATTATGTTTCGTGATTAGCAGATAGATAAGGAAGGTCAATATTATTTGTTATGCCTTCGTGGTGTCTTTTATACATGCTTTACGCCATTTTTGGATAGTATGGCGAGACCACGCGAGACCAAACGACACTAGACGAGACGAGACTTTGAAAGTCTCGTCTCGTCTCGTCTCGCGGCAACAATAATGATGGTAACTGATGCATTTATCTCAAGTACGTTTACTAAAGATTCAAAAATAGAACATGCAATGTAGAAAAAAAAACTGCTCTTTAATTTCGATTCTATAAATTTTTTTACTCAGATTCACTTTACGAGATAATCGCCGCAAAAAACAGCGGTGGGCTCATTTTTCTCTTTGCGCTGAAAACTATGCTTATTTTCCAAGGTCATTTACGAGCGTTGGGTGGGAGACACCCAAAAACAGTAAGAAACATAGAGAATTTAATGGAGAATATAAAAAGTCCTATAACATTTTTTCGTAGAAGTTGTGGTTTACGAGCAAAACCCCGAAAAATTCGCGAGGTCACGATTGGGAGTGGTGTTTTGGGCAAAAGGGGAAGAAGCTCCCACCGGGGAGGTGGGAACTTTTCAGTCTGTATTTGGGTCCCTACTGAGAGTTCATATCCAAATTTTTAAAACTTTATAATTTTTTTCTTCTATTCCTTGTTTTACGAACTAACTTGCTTACACTATATACGTAAAGTGCGCCGACATTGACCCCTACACACAGTTTTTACCACCCGCACGTTAGTGAGAGAGGTAGGTATAATTGCAGTGCGGTAAACAATGACCCTCCACTTTTTTTACGGAAATCGCCGTTTTGAACCACCAGGAACCCGAATCAAACAAATGATGTCAATCGGTCTGTCTGTCTTTACTCTCATTTCCCGCTAAACGGCTGAACTGATTTAAACCAAATTTGGTACACTTATAAGGATGCCTTCCACGTGCATTCATTTCATCACACTTTGAAGTAACCCCATGTCTTTCAACTTGGAACGCATTGTTGAATCACACTTCCACGTTCACACAGAGTCCGTACAAACTTGGCGGATAAATACAGGCGCGGAATGATTAGTTTTGGGTTACCTTTCGAAGCCAAAGGATGTTTCGAACAGAAGAAAATCTGAAGATGAGAAAAAAGAGAGAAAGTATTGGATGAAACCGTGGAACTTGAAAAGGCACGAATTCACTAATTTGTGCCTGAAGGAAATAAACAACACAAGTTCTTCGTATCATGTCAATTAGTTTAGAATGGATTCAAATACAATCGAATGCTTGCTGGGTTTGATTAAAAAAATTAGGTTACAAACTCTTGCGATAAATTTCGCGCCATGCTGAGTCTGAGTTTCGACTCTCCAAAATTGTGGCCGGCGGTATGATTGTGCACACGGAAACAATGATTTGTGTTTTCGCCAAAGTTTGGGCTGTGTTTAATTGTTCACAGACAAACAAGTCGTTTTGCAAATTACTACAAAGTACCACGAACTCCTTTCCAGAAAAAGGGATTAGCGCGCATTCGGAAACGCCCTGGTCAGCGCATTCACCCGATATAACCCCTGGTTCTGGAAGCATTTATTAGCTCCACAAATGCTGACGGTGTGAAGATGTGTTTACAAAATAATGGAAACCTTTTCGAACATGTGCTCTAGATTTAGTTATTTTACTCAAATTCGTTCCTTGTTTTCTAATTCTTATATATTCCGTTCATTTCATTTGATTTGTTTTTTAGCGCATTTCCACAAAAAAAATTGCGCTATTGTGGCCACTTTGTCCGGCTGTCCCTCCGTCCGTCCGCTCGTTCTATGAGATGCTACTAGGTCTTTATCTTAAAAGCTATTGTTCTACTTTTTTCGCTATTTGGTTCGTTATGGTGTTGAGGCTTGCACCAAGGAAGGAATTTTTTCTGCGTTTATTGCTAAAAAAGTTATTGTAAAAAACCGACGACCCGTTTTTTACATGTTCCATAATTTTACACTTTTGTCGTTTATTAACGATCCTAGAGATCGTTTATAATTTTGTATTGCTGTCTGTCGTCTGTCTGTTGGTTTGTCCGTCTGTTCCTTTGTCTGTCTGTCCCTCTATCTGTCCGTGTGAACGATAACTTTGTTTAGAAATGTCCGACCGCTTTGATATCTCCGTTAGTGATTAACTGAATTGCATGAAATTCAATATGGGCATAGCTTTAGCCATATAATACGCAATGCCAAAAGTTGAGTCGAATCGATTCAAAATTCACAGTGCCCTTTTCCCATCTCGACCATTTATAAACCGAATTGCAAACTTTTTTTATTTATAAAAGTATTTGAATGAAATTGATACATAGGGACTTGGAATAAAGGAAAATCAAACGCCAGTTTCAAAATTTGGTTTTGCGCATGCGCAGTGCCAACTTTTTTATTTATGGAAGAATTTAGACGAAATTTGATACATAGGTGCTTGGAATAAAGGAAAATCTAGCGCCAGTTTAAAAATTTTATTTTGCGCATGCGCAGTGCCAACTTTTTTTCTATGGAAGCATTTATGTGAAATTTGATATTTAGGCGCTTGGAACAAAGGAAAATCTAACATTAGTTTCTTAGGTTTGCGCATGCGCAGTTCCAACTTTCTTATTTAGAAAAGCATTGAAATGAAATTCTTCTTATAAACTGAAATTGAAGTAGCACGTCAAAAATTGATTGCCCATGTGCAACGCTATCTTTCATATTTGTGGCCGGATTTTTACGATTTTAACAGAAGTTGCATCTTACAAATGGGAAATAAATGCAAGTGGAAATGCGCTTTATATAAATCGTTTACGATTACTTTTTAACTTGTTTTCTATTGAACCCATTGAATTGCTATTAAATAAGTAGATGGTATTTAAACTGTTAATTGCCCTGGATAATTATTAAGGATCCTCAGATATTTTATAGTTTTGTATTGTCGTCCGTCCGTCCGTCCGTGTACGCTCTAACTCTTTTTAAAAGGGACCGATTGTGTTGAAATTTGGTGTACGGGTACTTTGGACATTAAGGACGGACGCTATTAATTTGGAGGAAGCTGGTTCAAGAGAAACAAAAGTTATAGGACTTCGAGTGCATCGGGAACAGGAAAAACTGCGAACTCAATATAATAGAAATCAACATATTTCATTCGGACTTGCGCTAGATTATTCCCTATTACTCTTAGATGTGTAACAATTCAATATAACTCTTCTTTGTGGTATAGCTCAAAAATTTTAGAGCAAAATGTACCGAAAATTATTCTTTACACATAAATTCGGAGTTGTAGAAGCTTTCAAATGCAATATTCGATGATGCTGAAAGAGTACATCACGTGCACATTTGATAACCGCATGAGTGTGATTCAAAGATGTTAAACTATTTTTCTGAGGCCACATCGATTTTGATCAAAACACGGCAAAATCGTTATTTATGCACCAAAATCGTTGGGAAAAAGACCAAGAGCATTATCTCAATGACCAAAACATGAATCTGGTGCATTTTTGGCAACCACATGGATTTTGATGAAAACATGTCAAAATCGTTATTTATACACCAAGATCGTTGAGAAAAAGACCAAGAGGATTATCTCAATGACCAAAACATGAATTTGATCTATTTTTGGCGACCACATGGATTTTGATCAAAGCATGTCAAAATCGTGATTTATCCACCAAGATCGTTGGGAAAAAGTCCAAGAGCATTATTTCAATGACCAAAACATGAATTTGATCCATTTTTGGCGACCACGTGGATTTTGATTAAAACATGACAAAATCGTTATTCTTGCACTGATATCGTTGGGAACACGATTAAGAGCATTATCTCAATGACCAAGACATGAATTTGATGCATTTTTGTTAACTATAAAATGTATTATGTAAGATTAAAATAAATTGTCGTTAAAAGTGATTGTGTAATACTGAGGATCCTTCGATATTTCGTTGTATGGGTTTATTTATTTAAGAAAAAATCTTTGTACATGTCCGTAATAGGAATTCTCTCAACTAAGCCCGAAAAAAGGCAAAACCGCAATTGAACCATAAAGTGCTATACATCATTAGAATTCAAAATAAAACGGACTTTAATAATATGATATCGGAATAGCAGGGTCGTATTTAAAAAAATAAAGTTGATGATGGTTCCGCAAAGACAAAACTTCGTATTAAAAAATTAACAATTCCACCTTAAAAAGCACTAAATGTTGCTGTGGAGAAGTGTCACTGGTTTTGCTCTAAGTCAAATTTATCGCCAGAAAAAAATAGTTTGTAAAATCGAAAAATTCGATTTTTACAAAATATTTCAAAAACCTAAACGTTTTTCTTGTTAGATCTTTAAGTGCACAACTTCTTTCCCAATTCACCAAATTTTCCTTATCTCGGATACAGTGTATAAAGAGAACACGCGCAGGATGAATTCGTCATCTACAAGACAAACCCCAAACACTCTGGTTTGGACTTCATAATTTAAGGGGAATTTACTTTGTCGAAAATGCGAATAGACCAAACGTAAACACAGTAAATACCATGTCGCGTCATAACTTCAATCCCGAAAACGAAAAAGCAAGAAATTATATCGTTCCAAGGGTCGCCAAACCGATTTAATTTTTCCAAATTAAAAATGGACACTTATACAAAAGAAGAACTGCAATTAATTATACAGGGTCCTGCAACAGTGGCTGGTTTTTCCCAGCTCATACCTGGTAAGAAAGATTTTTTTGGAATTTTCATTGATAAGAGCTTTTTGAGCAAGGCATATTCAAAACCAATTACACTGTCACAACGTTCAAATGTCGACCCAAACGCATTTTCCCAATCTAATAGAAGTAAATGTCATAGATTTCTGGTGACCACGTGTTACCTTTATTCCTTTATACTGAAAAAATTTCTTTATGCAATGTTACTTTAGTCTGTCCGTCCGGCACTGCGAACACGATAGATTTTGGAGTTCCATTTTTGATAATCGTTAGCATAGGTTTATTATTTAAGAAATCTTTAGAAGCGAATGTCACATTTGCTGTATCAAATTAGGACCACGTCAGTACCATGTAGAATCATCCTTGCCAGAGAGACCTCTACTGAACACAGCAGTTGTTGAAATTAGGTTGAAAAATAGGTTTACCCCTTATCTCCTTATTTTTCAAATTCCTTTTCGAAAATCATTTTCGATCTACCGTCAGGACATGTTTTATAAATATTCAAAAATGTACGATTTCTAAAGACACAATTCTCATCTCTAACAATCTACACATTTATTTCTTGCGGATTAAACGAAACTTGGTATAAACCTAATTATTTTATTTATTTTATAGCAGATGTTAAATTGACAGTTTACTAGGTTTGAATAAATAGGCCAAGTCGCTCTTTAACCGTGAGGTTGATCACTTTAACCGCGATGATAGATAAATTAAAACATATGATTATGGTTTCCAGTGGCGTAGCGAAGGGGGGTGATTCGCCCCGGGCGCCACCGTTAGGAGGGAGGCATGGGACGTCCCGGCTGTTAGGGTCACAAGCGCGCTGCGTTTGAAAGGGAACCGCCGCGCCGTCGGTCGGTCTGTACCACATGCGGGAAAAAATATTTTATGTGGTCAGTCAACCAAATTTTTCAAGAAGTTAGCTCTTTTTTCTTTATTCGTCTCGCCCGCGCGCGCATATTTTTATGCATACTGTCCGTCTCTGTCCGACGCGAGTTCTAAAAATTAATTCAAAAAATTACTTGAGATCTACCATGAGCACCATAAACTTGAGCGTTTTGGCCATTTTGTCAATAGAACAAAGTGTGATGGACCAAATTAATTTTAACGAAGTTCTAAATGATTTTGCTGGCCGTAAGGCTTTATAGAATACGTTTGAACACAGGCTACACATGTGTATTACATGGCTTTGAAATAAATATTTCATATGAATACGTTTTTTTCTCAACAACACGTTTTCGTCATTATTTTTATGACGTCAAAGGGGTGGAAAATTATGATTCCGTCCTGGGCGACAATGGCCCACGCTACGCCACTGATGCTTTCTAATGACATTTGAAATTCCTATTTCCAATGGGACGCGGAACACGATATATAAAATGACGTTCAGAACATATGATGTTTCTATGGGAACGACCGCGACGGCAGAACCTAAGCTTGCTATTTTTGATGTCTAAATTAAATTCAGAATTGTCAGAACCTTTACAATGATTTATGTGACTTCTGCTATAAAATCAAGTTTCGTATTATACACGACGATAACTGGAAACTAACCACCTCGTGAAAGATAACAAATTCACTCAATGGTTAAAATAGCCCTTTAAACGTCTTATACTCGTATAATAAATAATTATTATTTACCTGAAAATAATCTCATGAAAACCAAACTTTACTTAGAAACCCGTAGCAATGTTCACAGACTTATCTAATCGCTGTAGACATTTTCGGCAAAGGAAATTTATTTCTGGACGTTCAAAGTTTGCCTTGATGACGTTGTGGGTCGTGTGTGTTTTTAAGCGCAGGCCCTTGCGACTCGCATGCTTGTGGACCAGGTGAGCGCTGTAAGGAATTTTTGAAAATTTATAGGACAGACGGTCATTTGGTAGTGTGCATCGCGCGTGAGCTGCACTAGTAGCGTCTTAGATCAACACACTGCATTGAGGTCAATTTGTTAGTCAACATGAAAAACTCTACTTTTTGAAAATAAGCATTTTTGGAGCGTGAGATCGCAACATTACGATTGCCTGAGTAAATCCGTCCGAGGTACTTACGTCGGTTTGGGCTCATCGTGGCGGAAAAAGGTCCCTTCTTTAAAATCACGTGCATTGTGGTTTCTATTTGAAAATAACACACAGGTATATCTAAGAGATTGTAGTTGTGGACCCCCCCCCCCCCCAACATCTCACCACTCACGTCTCTGGTGTACGCATGCCCGTTTAGAATTTCCACTGTTCCCTACCCTCTCTAGTATCATAACACCAAACGACCCCATAAACGACATGAGAAGGTGGGAGCCCCTCAGTTTTACCACCAGATTTGTCAGTGGGTTTTGGGTACTCTACGCAATATCTCTAGGTTGGTCGCGGAAGCCAGTTTTCTGCCCATGTCCTTGTCCCCTCACAGCATTCGACTTCGGATATCAATGTCGTAGTCTGTTACGGAAGCGTACATAAATGGAAGAAAAACTATCCTTGGTCGTTTGTAGAGAAGATCTTAGGTAAGCTGCTCCATAAACGGATTCTAGTCATGTTGATACTTTTTTCAAACAACCAGACCAGGTGTGGGGCTGAAGGTAGAATTTCACAGGTTGCTTTCTGATCAGCAATAGAATAAACTAGCTGAGCAGGACGCGTTCTTACTGACAGTGGATGTTCTGAGTTGTGATCTCGGTATAGGATTACAGTGAATCTGCAGACACATACCTGAACCTTGGGATATACAGGGTGAGTTTTTTTCATTTTAAGCATTATGATCTCGGAAACCGTAAGACATAGAGATTCGGTTAAATGAGGACAGAGTTGTCGTTTTAAGAGCTTTTTCAAGATATGCTTTTGTTTTTTGAAAAAAATCCACAGTTTACTAGATATGAGCGAAAAACAGATTTAGTGATTTAAATGTTGTAGAATCGTTAGTATTAGAAATACAGAAATATGCAAAGAACAAAAATTGTAGATTTTTCCCCTTAATAAGATACATTTATCAATATTTATTCTTCTTTTATAATTTTCGAGTTATAACGCAAACTTACATTTTTAGCTTCCTAGCATGTGCTAGGTAGCTATTGCGATAGCCGTTTTTTGAACATTTCAAAATTTCATCAAATGTCGACGTTTTAGACCATTTTAAGCAACTTTTAAAGAATAAAATTTTTTTCCGTCTGTATGTACGTACGTACGTACGTGTTGGCAATTTTCTGAGAAAACGGCTCGACGGATTTTGTTGAAATTTTGTATATATGTTTTAGGCATACCGAACAGAAAAATAACGGGCCGGATTTTTGAAAAAAAATTTTGGAGCGCCGTAACGGCATCGAACTTTTTTTTTCAAATAGCAACCTAAAATTTTTATTCTATTATTTGGAAGACCTTATTTTCCTGTGTACAACCTACAAAAAATTGGGCCGGGTTATATTATCAAAAAACGGAGAAAAAAATTGTCAAAGTCAAAAAATTGTGTTGCATATGTGCAAAACGCAACGATCTTGTTTCTGAAGCAATTTAAACGAAATTTCTATGGTAAGTCCCTTTAATAAAAGCAAACAAAATTCATGCGCAAAAATCGTGTTGCGCATGCGCAGAAATGCAATTTTCTTATTTATGGAACAATTAAAACGAAATTTGGATGGTAGGTCCTCCTAATAAAAGAAAACAAAATGCATGCGCAAAAAATCGAGTTGCGCATGTGCAACATCCAACTTTCTTATTTATGGAGCAATTTTAACGAAAATTGGATGGTAGGTCCCTCTAATAAAAGCAAACAAAATGCATGCGCAAAAATCGTGTTGCGCATGCGCAGAAATGCAACTTTCTTATTTATGGAACAATTTTAACGAAATTTAGATGGTAGGTCCTTTTAATAAAAGCTAACAAAATGCATGCGCAAAAAATAGTGTTGCGCATGTGCAACATCCAACTTTCTTATTTATGGAGCAATTTTAACGAAATTTGGATGGTAGGTCCCTCTAATAAAAGCAAACAAAATGCATGCGTAAAAAAACATATGTTGGCAATTTTTGGTTTCAGCTAGGAAGCTATTCTGTCAAGAATTTGACACCTGGTTTTAAATGGTAATCATAGTTGATTGTGACATTTTTAAAAAGTGCATTTTTTCTGTTTACAATGATATAAGAATCATTGAACTTACTTTGACAAATAAACATGATACAGAACTGTTTCTATTATTAAGAGTAGCAGATTTTGCCATGGGAAACATTTTTGTTCTCTTAATTACTGTCTATTATAATATATAACTTGCAGTTAGTTGCGCGGCGGGGCACCGTTGTGTTGAAACCAGCGTAAATTACGTCGTGTTTCCAAATCTAACCCATCCTATATTGAAATTCAGTTGGTAGAAAATGAAGATAACATTGGCCTGTCCAATTTTCGTCGTAAATGAAAGGTACCTATCTAACTAGATATTCTTTTCCATGGCCAACTCTGTTTACTTACCTCTCAATAATACGAAAATTACTGCAGGGCGTACATTTAGCAAGCCTTATATCGTTATAAAGAGAAAAATTTGTCCGTTTTAAAAATGTCAAAGTCAACTATGACTACCATTTAAAAAAATTAAAGTTTGTATTATAACTCAAAAATTGTAAGATCTAAAAATAAATTAGTATGTTCATCATGTTAAGCATTAAAATGTCTAAAACTTTTATTCGTGTCAATTTGTTGTATTCCTAATAATAACGATTCTACAACAGTTAAATGAAAAACTGTGGACTTTTTCAAAAAACAAAAGCATATCTTAAATAATCTCTTAAATCGACAACTCTTTTCTCATTTAACCGAATCCGTATGTCTTATGGTTTACGAGATCCCAATGCTTAAAATGAAAAAAAACTCAACCTGTATACTATCATAATGACGTAGACCAATTTAATGCTGTACATTTTTCCAGTGGTCAAGGGAGTATATTTGTTTTTAAGGTCCATCGTCTCAAGGAACACTTTCATAGTCAATGCCATTTCGTTCTCAGCACTCAAAAAAATCATCTGAAAGCGAATATCCTACAGTCCGCGACCTTTACCACTCTTGCTCTTCTTATGGTTAGTTGCTTCTTGGTTCGCCCAATAATATGCTACCCATGTATGGAATATAGGCAATCTCGACTTTATCCACTATTTAAAAATATCGACCAAAGCAGAAGGCACATGGATTTTAATATGCAACAAAATTTCAGCCGAAAATAATTTGCAATAATAGTCCGGGAGGTAGTGTCACTTTTCAACGTACCATAGTATGCACGATGATATTTATTTGTTATGATAGTACACATACCACCTAATATTAATCCAAGCGTCAGACCGCGCGACCGCGGTGGGTTGGGGTGAGGGAGGTCGAGGAACATGTCAAAAAAAGTTGCAAAAAAACTTATAGTATGCACGATGATTTTTTTAGTAGGATATTTAAACACCATATTTGATAATAGTACTCATCAGACGCTGATTTGGTGGTGGAATGTGCGTTAGCCACGCGTGAGAAGTTGTCGGAAAAATGAAAAATTAATCTTAAGAGTATGCAACCTCCTCTTTCTTAGCTATGAATACCTATTCAATTCGGACTGAAATAAATAATAACAAAAAAATTTGCTGTGGCTAGCACAGGTATCCACCCGCCCCACCTGTGCATACGCGATTCTGCCCTTTTATGTCTAAGAATATGTGTAGCAAATTTGGTTTAAATCGGTTCAACTGTTTAGCCGGAAAAGAGATTTTGACACACTTGCCACAAAATCTCTCCATATCTCCCCAATATAATAAAAAATAAACGCACTCACTTCTATAGTTGCTTTTGGTGATTCAGAGCGAGCAACGTACCTTTTTTTGCGCCAAATGCCGTAATTTGAAAGCAATTATTGTATTTCAGGATATGAATAAAAAAACGTATAGAATCTGGCCTATTTCCGGAAACCAAGGATTGTAGTGGCTCTGGTGGCCGTACCAATGGCATCAATTTCACTTGGCCACTGGCGCAACATAATCCAGGGCCTTCAGTAGCCTTGCAATGTGGACACACAAAGTTCTTTGGTCTAATAGCAACGACTTAATGTAAACTGTTATCGAAAGGGGAAAAATAAATTTCACCATTTCTGTTATTAGTAGCAATTCATAAAACAACAAAAGTCATGGTTATTTTAAAATTTGCGGGTATACCAAAAGCTTAATAAAACATGTAAAAACAGTTTTGTAAATTGTATGCACCTTTTAATTCTGAACAACTTTAAACTCTACATTTTTTTCTGTAAAATGTACAGGAGGGTAGGATAGTGCATAAAACTAATTTCCCATGTTAAATCCCTATGTTCCTACTTACCGAGCACCACCCGGTATATGTTTGACTTGTAGGATTACGAATTCTGCGACCCAAGTTGGTACCATATGTTGGTACATCTAATAAATAGCATCTTAAAAAAACTAAAATTCAACTGAAAATAGAAATACACTCCCTTAGTGTTTCTGTATAAACCACATGTTTAGTCTGTCAACACTTAGGTACCAAAAATGGATATTAGGTATATCAAACTTTTAATATAAAAGGCGTGATTGCGGTGAAATAACCTCGAAACTTCTCAAAAAACTCACTGAAATCTGGATAAACTATCCGATCGAATTGACAGCACACTAGGATATGAATAAATTAATTTTTTGACGGATATATTATGCCGATCCATTGCCGATCGATGTAGGTGTTAAAACAATTGCCATCACACCGTCAAACGCGCGATGTTTAAATAGTTGTTAAGTTTTCTCCAATTTTCCAATTTTCTGAGCGATTTTCTTAGCTTTTCTTGCCGTAAGAACCTTCTACACAGTATTAGAAAACTTAAAAAAAAAAGATGAATGAAATCGGTCAAGTCGTTCTAAAGTTATTGCGTGACCAGAAGAAACCGGGGTTCATTTTTATATATAGAGATATGATAGTTGATAGTACATATCACCCAAAACCAACCGTCAGACACCACGACCATGGTGGAAAGATGAATTCGATTGCTGCTAGAGAGGGGTGGTGTAAAAAGCCAACGCATTCGTTCGACGTGCATACTATGGTACGTTGAAAAGTGACACTACCTCCCGGACTATAAGGAAATGAACTTTTTATATAACCGTCTTCAAATGAAAATTTCACCCGGTACTTGTCTAACAAAAGTAAACTAATCACGAAAACATTGTAAAGATATTGAAAGTTGTAAAGTATAGTTAATTAGAAAATGGGTTATTAATCATTTCTAAAAAAAAACGCTCCATAAATTTCGCTCACGGTTAAATAGGTACACTTATTTATAACCAACAAAGCAATGTGTCATTTGAAAGGACTGAGGGTACTTCCGAACACAAATACATGTAATTGCCGAAGTAGGTACGTACTTACTTTCGATATTTAAGAAACAAGTATTGAGAAAGTAATTTTCTAATGTAAAACTTCTAGCCTATTTAGAATTGAATGATATTGTGCTGTACAGATTGGGTTAAATTAGACGCCCGCATGTGGCTGTCAAAAATACAGAAACATTGACCAGCTTCTCACGAGTTCAAAATTGATTAGAAAGTCGTTGGTGCAAATACAATTTGAACCTCAAACTATTGGTTCTTAGGGAGCGTTTTGTCGAATCGTAACGACTTACAAGTTTCGTATGGGACACCCGGTGAATTATTACATTTTCTTGGTATATTTAATTGGGATTAAATACCTATATATAATACGTGTATACATATATAATATGAAATTGTTTGAAATTTGTTCAATTTTATTATAGGTACTTTAAGACACTATTTTTGTACAAATCTGGGCAAGTGTGATAAGTCGATAAAAGAACAATTGATAACATGATGTTTACATTAATATGAGTGTTCATTTCGGCAATGTGGCGTGATGGATCACGATAAGAGTATTCATAAAAGGTGAGCGCCCACTTATGTCAGTGGTATGGGGACAGCAATGGAGCGTGGGCTAAAGATCATCAGAGGGAAGTTGGTCCACAACATTCAACAACACTGCTCTTGAAACCTATTGTCACCTCCTCTAGCTGCGCAGCAATTTCTGGAGTTCCTGAGGCACTGTGCAGCCTAGGTGGCAGCCAAGTTGTGCTCGTTGAGGAAGACGAGCTTGCTTTCCAATTTCTTACTGGGAACGAATGGCATTTCCGCATCAAGAATGCCCACATAGTCCAGTTATTCTAGGAAATAGAAAAAATAATTCGTGTAGTTCCAATTTTTTCGGGAATGTGTGGTTGAAGGTCCCCTAATGATTGTGGAATAAAGTCCCGAGCGATTTCGGTGCCGTCGGGAGAAGGGGAGGTGATTGACATGGGGTATGGCGACATCTCGTATTTCAGGAGATCACCAACTGCTTTATTCCAAGGCATAATCTGATTCAGCACATTGTCAAACCAAATCTTTCCTCTCTTCCTCCAACGAAAACTTCAGCACGGCAACACTCTCTTAGAGTGTTTCACCAAATTCAGCAGTGACTGGAGAAATTACTCCCTCCCGAACAATATGGTGGGAAAATTGGAAATTTTACAAGCCATTTTTTGCCGTTGCTCTACTACGAACTGCGAGGCTAGCTGTGGGTGCAAGAAGGATGGCGTATTTTGTACCACTGTCTGTGCCAACTGCCAAGCGGCTGTTTTAACTCTCCACCAATCCTGGAAGAAGATGAACAGGACGTAGATCCTCATCTTCGCTAACGAAATTTCACTTCATTTGTGTTACACCACACATCACATGTCAATGATTCTTGAAGGAATTTAATTCCTTCCACCCATCCACTTAATAATAATATACTTGCAGAAAAAATGTTTACAATTACATTGAAATACATTTGACGCAAGCATTGTCAATACATATAAGCCAAAGTGCTGTCCAATTAGCACAACTCGGAAATGACAAATAATCAAGCTAATCAATGCTTAAGCTAGTGCCCCATAAATTACATACGTTAAAAGTGAACAGGTAAGAAAAATTCGACCCAAAACGTGAGTTTTTTGAAAATTTCTCACCTTCAAAAGCCCGCAGCTGGAAAACGATGCGTTTTTCTGAAAAAAATGTATAGAAACAAAGTAGAAAATTTTATGAGCTTTCAATTTTGATACGAAAATTTTTTACTACGACCCACCATTTTCGCAATACAGCGGAAAAACTGCAAAACTGTACCTTCAACCCCCTCTCCTCCCCCGGCGGCACCGAAATCGCTCGGGACTTTAACACAATCATCAAGCGATCTTCAACCACACATTCCCGAAAAAATTGAAACCACGAATTATTTTTTATATTTACCGTTTTTTGGCATAGAACAGGGACGAGGAAATAGATTTAAAAGAGGGCCATATAAAATAATTACAGCATTTAGGCGGGCCAAAGAGTAAAGACGATTTATTGTACCTACGTAACAAAAAACCAAATTGATAAAAATTATTGGTTGATGTGCTGGACTTGTGTGATAAATGAAATTTCGACTGTTCATTAATATATTTGGCTCCAAATTAGTGAAATTTGCAAAACACTCTCAAGATGTTTGTTAGTCATCCTGTCGCTTGTTTCATTAATGAAGATTCTGCTCACAGGTATACAGTGTGTCCATGGATTGATGTTACAAGAGATGTTGGACTAAACATTTTTTAATTTTATTTTTAGATTGTGAGAATAAGATCTGCTTGGTGTGAATACAATTTTAAGAATATTTTGGGTTTTTAAAAATCAATTCGGTCTTTTACAGTGACGCAAAACTATTTTGTTTTTAGGTAAACTGCACTTTTTGTTCATGTTACTAAGAAAAGTTGTTCGGCATGAGCAATTATGGCTCTATACAACATTTCAGGAATGTTTATTTTTTTATTACTATTAAAAAATGTGTGCCCATCACACCTCTTTGTAATATCAATCCAGGGACACACTGTATGGAGTCCCAAACATAGATATCATTTTCTAAGCGTGTTTAATTAGATTGGGAAATTTAGTTTTCGCTAAAATTTATAACTCAAATATTGTTGAACTGTTTTATAAGTTGTTTCAACGCTTCGTCACATTGTAGCTCAATTATTTCATGTTGATAGTTTGCTGCAATCTCCTCGCAATGGGGTCATCCCGCCTTCATTTTTTATTTCTGATCCACAAAGTACATTAAAAATAAAAAGACCCGTGTGTCCTCAATTTTTAATTACGAGTAAAATAAACCCAAAATAAATTATTGAAAAGCTGTGTTTTTAGTCCGAATTTGAAACGCTTCAGACTAAATACGTCACAAACCTACAACCAATCACGTAGAAGTGAGCTGACAACCTTACGCGAGGGTCTGACGTTTGTCACATTTGACGTTTTGAGAGGGATGTTTAACTGCATCTAGCACGAAAGTGACAAGTGCCTGTGACAGATGACGCAAGTTATAAATGCCATTCTTCTGCAATATTGCCAAGTCGTTATGTCATCTGAATGGTTCTAGGAGCTGATTGGTCGGGCTTATTACGTCACAGAGCCCGCCACAATCATATCGTTTTGAATAAACCTTTAAAACCGAACATGTTCATTATTTTTTTGCTAATCAGCCTCTATTTTTAAATAAACTTTTACTGTCCAAAAAAATGTTTTATGGTTTCAGGTACACGCTTATTAAATTAGAACTGCGGAATTCAACTATACTGTAAACCCCCATTTACAACGAATGGAGAAGAAAGTATTTGTAAAACCCTTTCTATCTCTTTCAAGTTTTTCTTTTTCTTGGTGACATTAGTACAAAAGGTGCGGGAGGTCATGTCAACTTACCATCCACAGTGGGGGTTAAAATAGAGATGATTGGTATTAACCGCGGGCCGGATTGAATCATGTCGCGGGCCGCCATTTCCCCATCCCCTGGCATAGAATGACTGGACCAGCAATGCTGTATCCGATTGCGTGTTATTAGATGGCTTGTTGCATCACTTCAAAATTGACGAGACTGCTCTCATTGCCTCCATCAACAAAGAAGATCTAGATTCACCTAATTTTATGAAGAGACAAGTTTTTAACAGAAAGAAGGCACTGAACTCGCAAGACTTGATGAAGCTTCACGATGTTGGTGGGGTTTGAAAAGCAATAATTGAGAAGATGACTGAAGCAGGAGTGAAGGAGGGAATTTGAATGGCACAGCAGGAAAGGATTGGAAGTGTGTTTGGGAGTGCAGATGAACGACCATCTAAGAGTCACAACTAACAAAAAAATAATTAACGAAATAGAAGCATTCATTTTCAAATGGACAAATGGATATATCTTGAAAACTAATCCAATGGCAGCATCATTTAACTTCACTAACGCATAGAGCACACTTTAAACTTTCATTTCATCTAAGTTTGATTACAAAATGACGGGAAATGCAAATCAGATGTATTACTTTAATTACAATTTATATGCAGTATGTCGAGTTGAATAGATTTATAGTTCGTATTATGTAAAGGAACCATTAAAACCATTGGCTATAGTTTCCAGAGGGAGAGAGACCACGTTCTAACTAGGGCTGAGCCTCGACTCCGCCTGGCCACCTCCTGGGTAAAGGTGTGCTTCCCGTAGATTTGAAGTTTTGGACCCCATCAATGGACACACCTACTCGTTTTGGAGATATTCGCAATTGAATTTTTGATCATTGTATCTCGTTCTGACACTGCACCTTCTTTTTCTAAGTACCCTCTTCTATTCTAGTGGAACTTTTTAGAGCGAGCTATACCGTAAGGACCGGAGGAAGGTAGACGTGGTTTGGTTTTATTCCTAACCTAAGGCAGGCAAGAAGCAAAGAGACCAACCTAAGAGTTACCGACTTATCAGCCTATCGTCCTTCATCCTTAAAACAATGGAGACAATAGTAGGGCAATACATAAGGGAAGAGTTCTTTAAGAAAAAAAAAACCTTACACTATTCAACATGCATACCAAAAGGGACGCTCTATGGAGTCCGCCCTTCATAACCTCATCTCTAAGATTGCGAAAAACCATTCAGAACAAAGAATCGACCTTAGTCCGCTTCATGGAGATTGAGGGGCATTCATCTGCCGCCCCTCATACGACTCCATTGATGAAGCAGCGAAAGCGTTTCATAAAAGTAATGGACGATTAAAACCAGATTGCGAGCAGAGACAGTCCGCAAGGGGGTGTAATGTCCCCTCCCCAGAAGACCCAGCAATTGTGGTAAAGGGCAAACAAGAAATATAATGCAGGATATCCTTGCTACAGTGTGCCTCGCTTGGGGTCTAAAATTGCACCCTTTACGACGCAAACAAGACTTAGTCTTAAATAGTTACGATTGGCCATACAGGAACTGGAGTACATTCGAGAATGCGAACGCCAAATTCCAAAAGCGGAAGCAAAATTAGCCCAGACTCAAACAAAACAAGCTGCAATGTATAGCAATACTCAATAGTATAATATAATATAATAGGGTCCGGCAAAATGATCTCCCACATTTTGCACCGCCACTGTGCCAGAATCACTGAAGAGAGGGGGAGCTTAGTGTAGTCGATTGGTAGCTCTGGCCTTGCCATTTCAGTTGTCAGTCATGAATTGGACGGCTCATACGGCAAGAAGGACAATGGACGTTTTAAGGGAAATGTTTCCAGGGCGCGTAATCTCGTTACGTGGAGACGTTGGGTGGCCTGCGCGTTCACCCGATCTTGCCCCATGCGACTTTTTTCTTTGGGGATACCTGAAAGCGAAGGTTATTCAACACCATCCCCGAACCATTGACGAATTGAAAGCAGCAATACGCCAAGAAATTACAGGAATATCGCCTCAAATTACTGCTCGAGTGATGGAAACTTTCAGAAATCAGCTTCGAATGGTCGCCATTTGGACTCTGTAATTTTCAAAACTTAATAAAAACAAATGGCATAGCATACATTTTCAGTTAATAAAGACAAAATCTATATAACATTTACAATGGCGTTTTTATTACAGATTAAAATGTGGGAGATCATTTTGCCGCCATTCACAGTTGCCATGGGAGTCTTGCTGGGTCTTAGGATTGCAGACCACGTGACTCCCGAAAACCGCCAGGACAAGCGCTTTAAGGTGGGGACAAGAGAGTTTGTAAGAACAGGATTTGTGAAAACAGCCTTATGCTGGCCTATAGATGGGTCCAAGCCGAAGGTAGGGGTGGGAATAGGCATAAGAGGGCCGAATTACGCTCTCTCATTGGCCTTAGGAATCACTGCTACAGTATTTCAAGCCGAGGTTATAGCTATAACAACCGTAACACTATATACAAGTACACAAGTCACTAGCTATAACCAGGTGCGCAAGAACCCTGGCGGCCAAAGACAGCGGAACACTCATTCTGCTGGTGTGAATAGAGATCACAAGACCTAGGAGAGCCTGCAATAGTACCTTAACAGATCAGGGAGTAGCAGGCGGAGAATATCCTCAGATTTTTTAACAAACTCCTGGAGTAAGACAGTGGGACACGCACAATAGATTCCAGGGTCAACGTAGTAATGAAATAGCCCAATCCAAAGAAGGAAAAAAGTACCCTCTTCCGATTCTTGGTTCTCGAGGTATTCACATTTGACGTTTTACCCCGCCAACGAATACATCAGGATTCTTCCCTCAACTTTCCCTTTGTAAGTACCCCTCTTTCGAACTTCCCAGTTTTGATGGATATCAAGCCTTTTATTAGGATCTAAATGATTTTCTAATGACCAAACTTTAAGATGATTTAGATTTAGTTGACCAACGATTCAAATCCATTTGCAGTTACTGCATGCAACTTAAATGATCATCGGTTTTATCCAATGGGTACCTACCTACTTATTCTAAGAATACGCGCTGTTGGCAAGTTACTATTTAGGATAGACCAAAACCAATGAAAATTTCTTGGAAAAGTAGATCGTGAAAACCGTTTCTCAATCCTGCGGATATAAAAGCAATTCTCTTCAGATTTTTTAGCGCATTTTTTAAGAATTAAAAAAAATGTGCTATTGTTTGCGTTTTTTCCGTCCGTCCGTCCGGACCCCCACTTCTACCGTTTCGAACAACTTCTAGGGGAATGGTTCTAGAGTCCTGGAACACATGTTCTACCCTTCATGGTATTCGAAATAAATTAGTGTGTACAAAGTATTAACTTTCCGGTGCGACTCTTTTTCGAGATCAGTGAGCGACGGCGCCTGAGGGGGGGGGGGGTAAAAATTAATGTTATCTCTCATTGTACTCTAATTAAAGGTCCCAACAAAAGGAACCGTTTTCTACCAACTACTGTCCTTCATTCTGTTCTCTTATCAAAGTACGGGGTGGAGGGGGGTATTCTTCATGGTACTCTAATGGAAGGTCTCATAACGAAAGGAATTAATTCTGCCAACTATAGCCCTCCTTTTCGACCTCTTATCGTGATCGGGTATATTCCCTTATACCTCAAGAACGGATTGTCGGAAGAGAGTACTCACAAAGTGCGATTGAGATGTCTGTAAGGGGAATATAGCCATTGGTGATGTCAAAACAAAAGCTATTTTTGTTAAAAAATGCGCTTTATCTGCACAAAAGTTGAGCACAATTTATACTCGTTTAATTTTTGCTGGTGCATAATTGGTAGCTCCCAGTTTCTTTTTGAGATTCCATCATTACAAATTTGATGAGAATGTTGAACATACTCCCACAGTACTTACAAAGTGCGGCGACTTGTTCAATTAAGCACTTATTGGGTTAGAGACCCGCACAACTTTTTTAACCTTTATACACACTAAACGCCGACAATGCTACAAAATTACCTCAACGAAAGAAAAAAAATCCAACGAATCAAGTGTGAACATAACAAATACACACATTCGTTTCCAAAAAAAAGAGCAAAATAAGTTGTACTTACCAAATAAGACAATTACTGGCTACGCGAGAATGCAGCTCTTCTGTAATAAAAAAAAACTGGTAATTTGGAATGTTCGCAAGTATTTCGAGGCCAAAAAATTTACGTGCCAGAACAGTTTCATAATAAAAGTGGTAATAATAAATGTGATTAGATTTCGGCAAGTAAGAATTAATTATACTAACTTAATTTGAAACGGTTAATGGTTGACAAATTGTGACTTGCGGCATTAGCTGTGAAAGTATTAAATCGTGTGTAAAATTATGCGCTTAATGGACGATTGGAATAATCGCAAGCATCACAGAAGTTCCATCAAACAAACACTAGAAAACTTTTAACCATATAGAGTGTGCCAAATCGAGGACGATTACAGGGTAACGTTGATATTATTGAAGGTAGAGGTTAGGTTAAATTGGCAAAGTTTTCTGTGCCGATTAAAATTATTCAGAGAGCTGAATAAACGTCTCCTTAATTATAAAAGTTATCGCAGTTCTCAAGTCGATAGAAAAAACCCAAAAATAATGTACCTACATGAAATTTCAGGTGCGTTACTGACATCAGTAATAAATTCTTCTTTTTTTTAGTTTAGGATTAAAATTAATTATTTTTACATTTTAATCAGATAAGTCGAGTCAATTTGTCTTTATACCTACGTCATGAATTATCTTTCATTGTTGAAAAAATAATTAACCACCATTCCTTAATCCTGTACGAAAGTTAATATTCATATGTTAGCTGAATTGGTATTGGTACCAGGGTGCAGGTTTTTTGTTTTTAAATTTTGGTTCATATACAGGGTGTTACATGACAACATGCAAATTAAAAAAATTGGGTGATAGAGGGGATCAAGGCAAACACTTTTTCCAAATAAACCGAGGGTCCAACGTGTTTCGTTTGTGAGCCACCCCCAAAGAAGTGGTGAAGTATTTGGATTTCTTCTTTAATTTTTTTCTCAGCCACCATAAGCCAAAGAAGGGTGGCACGTCTTTGAATAGGTTTTCGGGTATGCCCTATCCGATTTTGAAAAAAATTTTCAAAATTTCTACCCCGAAAGGGCACGCCCCTACTTGGGGGTGCAAAAAAATTCTGATTTCGACGAAATTTGGTATCTGGGGGTTTTTGAACATGAAAATGACGAATCTGAAATTAGTTTTTGAAAATTCGAAAAAAAAAGTTCCACTGCAATTCTTGGCCGGACAACGAAAATGGAGAGAATTCCACGAAATTTATTGTGTACATACTTGATGAGTTAAGGAACAAAATTGTCGAACAGTTTTTTAAAATAACTTTTCAATCAAAAATTATACTCATTTGAAGAGTGGGCCTTCGGGTTACAAAGTGTCCCCCGCCTCCTAGTGAGATCTTTACCAAGATCGCAAGAGGCGAAGAGTGCACTTTCAAATTTATTTTTTTCGATGTATAATGAATATGAAATTCAAAACTTTTTTTGTATAAAATCCTGTATTAAAATACAAATGCTCTACAGAATTTTGATTATTAACAGGAATATAATTCTGAATTTCAATTTCATTCGAGGCACTTTTAGGTTCGGAATGTGTCAATAATTTGCCGTTTTTAGGTGGTGACCTTATGCTTACCTTATGCACCTTGGAGCAATTGTCGCACAACACCTTTCGTTGATGTGGATCAAATGAAGTCAAAAATGTAAATAGTTGATGTATGCATAGACATACGCCAAGATTAGATAGCTTAGTAAAATGTATTATACACAAGGTAACAATCTACTACGGCACATAATCGAAATTACCACGCAGATCCAGTTGATTTCGCCACCGTTTTTATTTATGTCATCCATTTAATTTTAAATATTGGAACAAATTGTGTCCAAAATACGAATAAAAATATATTAAATCTTTGAGTTTTCTCTTTTGAGACATGGAAAATTTTGATAAATCGATTGTATTGGAAAAAAAAATGTTATATTCTACAGCAGACGTTAAACTGATATTTTAATAGGTTTGAATGAGGGAATAACGCCCTCTTTAACCCTAAGGGTGATAAAGTTATCACTTTAACCGCAAAGGGAGATAACGCAAAACATGATTGTGCATTCTAATGACATGTGTCATTCTTATTTCAAATGGGACGCGGAGCACGATATAAAATGACGTTCAAAACAGATGACAATGCTGTTCCTATGAAAACAACCACGACGGCAGAACCTAAGCTTCCTATGTTTGACCTCAAAATTAAATTCAGAATTGTCAGAAGCTTCACAATGATTTATATGGCTTCTGCTATAAAATAAAGTCTTGTATTATACACGACGATAAAGGGAAACTAACCATCTCGTGAAAGTTAATTCATTCTACTTTTTTCGTCTTATATAATTTAATTAGTAACTATTAAAAAATCAGCTGGAAAACTAAAAAAAAATATTATTATATACATATCTATAGCAAACCTCGCGAACTTTGTATCGCCTTTAGGAAATCTCGTTCTCTTGGATGTCCCATGACGGGCAGTACTCAGCACAGCGTGGAGAATACGATATCCCAAAAATTGTTGGTGCTGTTTGGAGTAATGCATAATTAATAACTGTTAAAAATGTTACCATTCTTGGTTACTAACATCATCGGTTATTCGTTTAATAAAAAAAACAATGCTAATTATCTGGAAATGGAAACGCCTCCTTTAAGTGTACCTTGCACCACTGTTTTGTGTGATCAATCAGGCATACCAATCCATCACTAAAAAGACCTCCAAAAATCGTGAAAGAATGAAAGAAGTTACAAAAAATAATGCGGGAATGAAACTCATTCCAGTATCAAAATCGCTCCCAGAAGAACGACTTTCTATGTGCGAAAAATAGAAACAATTGGATTGGATTGGATTTTAAAAATTATAAATGTGCTTGATATTCCTTTCTGACCAAACAGGCCGGGATCTGAAAACATCAAAACGAGATTCAAAAATTTGTGATAAATTACACGTAGGTATAGTGAATTCAATACGGGGACACACTGTATAATAATTAATAATAATAATAAGTTTAATAGTAACATGTTTTACATTTACTTCATTACAATAAGTTCTTTGTGCGAATCACAAGATACGAAGAATCGATATTTTTTGAAAAATTCCCTTAAAAAGCTTACTTGATAAGAAATTGGGGAATAATTTGTACTTTTTTCGGGGGCTACTATAATTACTAAGAATCCAGAAGAATCAGATTTGGTTTCAATGTATGTTGCAAGCACGTTAAATTTAGTAATTTCACTCCTACAGTACCAGGATTTTAAAGGCATACTTTGGATGTAAAATAAGCGCAAGATGCGTAAAAAATCTATTATTTTGTACTCTACCCAGAGCCGTCCTTACCAAATGCGAGACCTGGAGTGAAACATTTTTGCGGGTCCTTTTTGCACAATGATTGGCGGGAGGTTTGGAATGATCTCGGGAGAGGGGGGGTCCTTTCCCGGAGATTTTTGCAAAATTATACTTGCAAAGTTGTCATTTTAAGCACTTTCAATGACTCTGACGCGGCGAAATGGACGCGGGAGGAGATTATGCGACGAGCGCGAGGCTCGGGCTCCGTCCACTGAACCAAAAATATGGATTATGGAATGCTAATGTAATGAAAGTAAATTGACACAAATTGAATTCGCGCAGATGCACTACTGAGTTTGCGCAATAAGACACCGCGAAGCCGTCAAATTAAAAAGATAGTCAGGGCCTGTCTCTAAAATATTTGGAAGTTCTACATATTGAGGTCAGTTGCGTATTTTGATGCTTAACAAAATGCAGTTTTGAAACTGAAAAAATTCCGACTACTTTCGCGGAAAAAACTGAAATTCTGCAAAACCGTGAAGTTATTTAAATTAGTATATTATATACCTACCGCGGGACTGAAGTAGCACTTTTAATCCCGAAGGTAAAGTTTATGGCCCGACCGCAGAGAGGGCCATAATTTACCTGAGGGATTAAGACTACTACTTCAGTCGCAAGGTATATATATACGATATTTTTCGTACTTCCGAAACTGAAACATATAATATGTATGGAAATAGAGAACGCATTCTTTCAAAAAATCGCTGCTTAACAAGTTACCATGGGAACGTTGCGTTGGTACGACAAACCCTATGCTATGGTAACAAAAATATTTTGGAAACTGTCATTGCTAGTGTCATAATTTTGGTCGTGGGTGACAAAAGGTGTATTTCATTTTGATAAAAAGCAGCCAAAGCAGGTAAAGAATTGATACCACCGAAATCCAAAAAACTATATGAGCAGCACTACGATGCGTTTAAGAAGTAGTCCCGCGGGCCGCATACAAATTGTGGAACAACCTACTGAAATTGCCTTGTTAGATCCTTCCGGGATTTTCGTCCAAATTTAATCCCGGCGGGACAAAAAGTGACACTTCAGTACTTGTCATAATGGAATGAAGTTGTCACTTTAGTCTCGGAAGTACGAAATAGTATATTAAAGCATAAGTTGCAGAAGGCGCTATATTCTAGCACGAGTTCAAGTTTGAATGAACGAGTGCTAGAAAGGCCTTCTGCAACATATGCTTTATACTATTTTCTCTGTTGAGCATTTTAATTGTATTAAAAAATTAACAATTTACAATTCTGACATTTTCTGTAATAAATATTTCAATAAAAAAATTAAGTTGGCAACACCAACAATTTTTCAATAAAGAAATTAAGTTGGCTACGCTACATTTTGAAAAAATTCAATTTAACAAGCGCGTCAAATACGAATTTGTGCAGTATATTTTAGTTTGTTCAATAAAAAGTGAATAATGTGCGAAGAAATTCTTCCTTCCACTCCTCCAGAGCTTCGACAGTTAGCAGAAGAGACTGTTCATAATTTGCTACCAGGCAATAATTCCACAATTATTCTAAAAGTTTATAATAATTGTACATTTAGTGACAAAGATTAGTTTTGTAATTTTGTTAGGTTATAAAACCTCATTTGTCCTAAATGTGCATTTATCTAAGTACCTACACTGAATTTTCAATACCTAATGATTTCAATTACCCGTATCGTTAATAACTGTAACATAATGTTATAACAATAAGTGAAATTAGTCCACATTTTACTAAACCGTTGAGATAAGTATTAACGTCTAAATCATCCAGGCAGAACTTTGAATTGAACATTCGCGTATATATGATCAGCCTGGATGATTTAGACGAGCATGCCAACCACTGAATACCAAATGTTCTTAAAAATTGTTGTGGAAAATAGTTACCAAAAATAGTGTTGGAATGAAACTCATTCCAGCACTATTTTTGATATCGGAATACTGTCATTATAAACGCAAAACAAAGAAAAGATGTTTCGAAATAAACAACACATTATATTGCAAGCGTCAGTATATTGTCAAAATTATTACTTAAATTTTGATTCTAGGTTTTATATCTTATCCTGGGTTAAGTAAAAGTCAAATAAATACATCTACTATGAAACATTAAAAATATAGCTTACAGGGTGTTTTTTTGGTAGGTCCAAAGTTGCAAAACTTCATATAAAAAAATTTCACTTTTTAAATGGAACACCCTGTATATTTTTGTGTCATCATTTAGCTAATCCAAAAACCTTCAACTTTTGATAATAATGTCCTATACCTATCTCTGATAATTTTCGAAATATCTTGGTTTTCCTTAATACTTAATATATTAAAAAAGTGTTTGACAGTTTTACATCATTTATAATGCCTAATGTAAATTCGCAATATGTAACCGTTTTGGCGAGACATTTTTTTTAGTTTTTTAAATTTGACCGAGACTTTGACATTTTTTTCTCAGTTTTTTTTTTGTAATACAACCAGGCACAATTATTGTAGGTTGTAGGTACACAGAAAAATAAGGTCTTTGGAATAACTTAATAAAAATTTTAGGTTGCTATTTGAAAAAAAAAAGTTCGATAAGGTTACGGCGCGGCGTTACAATTTTTTTTCAAAAATCCGGCTCGTTATTTTTCGTTTCACTATGCCTAATATACATATCCAAAATTTGAACAAAATCCGTCGAGCCGTTACCTCGGAAAATTGCCAACGTATGCACGTACTTACATACACACGGAAAAAAACTTTATTCTTTAAAAGTTGCTCTAAAACGTCGACATTTGATGAAATTTTATCATGTCCAAAAGACGCCAAAGACGGTGATCGCAATAGCCACCTACAAATTAACCTGCTTTCTTTTCCTTCTTTCGACATTTGCATAGGTACACCTCTGCACTTCTTTTCCCACTTAACCATTACTCTATCTTCTCTAGTTTGGAAATCATAATAGGTAGATAAATTAAACTCACCATACAAGAAATATGAAAAAAGACATCTAATTTATGTTGTAACCCGGAGGTACTAAGGAGTAAGGACTCCATTAAACTAAATTAATCTTGAGCTGCTTAATTTCGATGACCTGCATAGTCAAGTGTGACATAATAATAGAAGCTCCTAAAACAATTATGTGTTTTAATATCACTTTTATTATCTATACTACAGGAATTAGAAGTTAGATTAAAAATTCTTATGCATATTTATTCAAGAATTTAATTATCGGCTCCTACCTATTATAATTTAATGAGAGTAATTTGTCACATTCGTCAATAAACTCAACATGCGTATATTTCATTAAATAATTAGGTACGTAATAAAACATTTTTCATATAAATATTAAACATCGCAATATGGTAATTTCTATTCTTAAATGCATTTTGCAAACGGCGTATAAAACCGCAGTTTTTGGGTACTTCTGCAATAAGCACTTGGTCTGACGACCAACTACATGCGAAATTAGATCACTCACTAGTAGGCGGAGGGGGGGGGGGGGCACTGTAAACCGAAGGCCAATCTTCAAATGAGTATAACTTTTTTTGAAACGTTATTTTAAAAAACTGTTCGACAATTTTGTTCCTTAACTCATCAAGTATGTACACAACAAATTTCGTGGAATGCTCTCCATTTTCGTTGTCCGGCAAAGAATTGCAGTGGAACTTTTTTTTCGAATTTTCAAAAACTAATTCCAGATTCGTCATTTTCATGTTCAAAAATTCCCAGATACCAAATTTCGTCGAAATCAGAATTTTTTGCACCCCCAAGTAGGAGTGCGCTCTTTCGTGGTAAGAATTTTGAAAAATTTTTCTCAAAATCGGATAGGGCATTCCCGAAAACGTATTCACAGACGTGCCACCCATCTTTGTAACTGTTGCTGAGAAAAAGATTAAAGAAGAAATCCAAATTTCACCACTTCTTTGGGAGTGGCTCCCAACTTAACACGTTGGACCCTCAGTTTATTTGGGAAAAGTGCTTGTCTTGATCCCCTCTATCACCCACTTTTTTAAATGCGGTCATGTAGCACCCTGTATAGGTATATGACTACTGTAATTGGAGTTATTTTTCCACGTGCAGGTCCTATGTGCTGATTCTCTATTTACGCTTTAGGATTTTAAAATAAAATAAATTACAAAAATCGTTCCGTGTTTAAAATATGTTTATTTTATTGGAATGAGCATCTAATTACAATTATATTTTAAAAATAATATCGTCTCCTTTACAGAACATTGGTTTTGATAATAAATTTTAATAATTTCACAACGTTTCTGTGGCGTGAAATGTTCCAAATTTTGTAACAATCTAACCTTACTCGTAACTTACACAACTGTCAAATAAGAATGATTTTCCCACAGTGTTGCCAATATACCACTTTAAAATCCCAAAGCACTAATTTGTTATTTGATCACCCTTTATATACAACTCTGTGTTCGCAATAAAAGTATTTTCCACTCATAGTTTGATTTCCGAAAACGGAACGTGCTGTGGCTGTTGAACGGTCAGCTAATTAGTTTGGCTGTAATTATAGTTAGTTAAATATAGGCACAGATTCTGATTAACGCGGGTGGATGCAGGCATAGGAAAGACGGAGGAAACTCCTTAGGTAGGTAACTTAAATTTTAGGCGGTAGTGGACCCTGACACGGGTGCTTTTGACAAACGATAACACCCAGACCTTAGTTTACTTAAACGGATAGAATATTGCCTTGATGTAGCTCCCGAATAAGGTTAGCAACGATTTACCCGGCGCGGCGACGGGCCTTAAAAGAAACTTCCACCCAGTTCAAGCGACTTCTTCTCAAAGCCATTTGAATCGGACAGCAAACACGGAGAGAGAGATACTTGGGTTCCAGTCTGGTCTACTGACCCGAATGCAAGGACTCAAGAAAGCAGTGTCAGGTAGCGCCAAGGCCGCAGGGTTTAACCCTACCAGGATTAACGACACGAATCCCACAGGTGAGTAAAACGGCAAAAGAAAACTAATTATCAAATTAACAGGTCTGGGAAATAATAATGAAACTAAAAAAAGAAAGCTCTCGGAAAAATGAAAAAAAGGAAAATAAATTAAAAGGACTTCTGGTTTTCTAATTGGGATCTGGAATCTGGTTCTTGTTTTAGTCGGTAAGAGGTAAAGGAATTAACGATCGGTTTGGGTTTCTGGTCGGTAAGAGGTATAGGAAGAATCTCCCTGGAAGTCTTCGTCTTGACAATCACGCTTTTATAGGGTCTAGACGAAGCATCAGCAAGTGGGGAAATGTGAAGGAATTCAACTTCAAAGGATGGAGTAAAGTCACTAAACATAGAAAATACCGCAATCCATTGGGCTCGTGTGTTAGAGAGAGAACGCATGATTTTTGCCCAAAAATGGCGGCAGTTACCAGATTGTAGTAACTTTAATGTTAGTGATTGTTCCACCTATTTGGAGATATCTGTATATATTTTTATAAAACATGACAGTACTATGAAGTTAGGTTATAAAAAATTACAGCTGTTCAGATTTTATTTGTCAATTTTTGTAAGTTGGCAGCAAATTTGCCCAAAAATGGCGGATGATTGCGGTACAATGAATAAAGAATACCAGGAAGGAGGATTAATCAAGTTGTATACGAGAGAGAGTGAGACGGAAGTCGGCCATTTGCAAAAGCCACTTATGAGTCATTTTTGTTGTGGCTGTTGCAGTGACATAAAAAGAATGGTTAGTTGTTGTGCTTGTGGTTGCTCCAAAACAGAAAAAAAATAAAACTTTGGGAATTACATTTCATGTGTAAGTATTGATACCAATATTATTTTTACATAGTACATGTAAATTTACACATTTTTATCGGAATGTAGTTTGAGGTTACTTAAACAAAAGTCATAGGCGGAGTAGACACGTGGGGGTGTAGATTGTTTTCGTGTAAAATTCTTTATAATTGTATCCTTCTACAACTGTAAGGTAGGTACGCCACTGGAACAGGAAACTACTGTCCGCCATTTGCAAAAGCCATCGCGGTCGCACGTACATTGTTGATATTCCTGGTATTCTTTATTCATTGTTGCGGTACTTTCTATATCTAGTGACTTTAGGATGGAGACGACAATGGCGACATCTAACGGAAAAATTTTACAACACATACTACAGGATGTTTCACAAATAAAATTTTGACGTTATCGCTTTTATATTTTCTTATATTATTTTATAAAATACAAGTTAGTGCAAACACAGCGGTGAATTAAAGGTAAAAAACGTTCTAAGAAAGTAAATCGTGGCCGCGTAGTTCAAACTTTCAGGAAGCTATCTAGTAATAATACGAAAAACGAGATCCCTAAATAAAATTCGGACGGGCGACGATGTGCCCATTATGTCAACTTCACATACCACGAATACGAGCCTTGACCTATGAATAGGAGAATCCTGAATGAATGCTTACTATGGGAATCGCAGTTTATGATTTGGATTATTGACATTACAAGGTCCCAGACTTTATTGTTGAATTTCGATCGAGCGCTTGTATTGTGGTATTTGTCTCTGTCCCTGAGTTCCGATTTTTCTTACCTTTGTGTGTAAAAGATTCATTTTTGGCGCCCAACGTGGGGCACTTACCAAGTACAGTAGTCCATTGTGCCACCGTTAGAATTTACTTTTTTATTACACACTGATTCTGTGCCCTGAAATGCACCACCTCCACTTATGTCCGCAAATCTTATTCTATTCTGATTATAGAATGCGTGAACAATTCTACAGGCACATTGGTTTTCAGGTCCATAGAGAAAAATGATTCCAATTCCTTCAGCTGAGGTGTATTCCCATCTTTAAATTATTTCTTAAGGTTTAACTTAACGACTTAATTAAATCGAACAACAAAAGCTAAGTAGCAAACACGGAACAATTAATAAACAGCAAATAGAACAAAGTAACAAAAAAGTATGATTTTTTGTAGGTGTAAACGCAACGTGAAGTGTGTCAAATTCAGTTACTATGTCTTGGTCTTTGTAAAACTTACTATAATTCATAACAACACAGCCGAATTTGGTTTTGTGACTATTTATAAAGAGAATTTTATGACCATTAAAATGATGGGTCACTCGATGGGGAGTGTATATTCTAATTTTAAAGTAGGGGTAGCTGGGGGTGCGAAGGTAAATGCTAAAACTAAGAAAAAATCTTCCATTAAACTTCCCCCTAACTATCTACGATTAATAGATTTATTTTGCAATTTTTGTTTTTTCTTAATCAAAATTACAAATTACGATCGATGGTTGATTTATACCGGGTGGTGCCTAGCGCGACGCAGCATAGGGATTTCAATGGTAATTTCTTTATAGTCAATTACTAGCTCCCCTAATTATTTTAGAGCAAAAGTCTAAATAAGTTTTTTTTAGAGAAAAAAAACTGAATCTGTTCATGCTATTACTCATAATTTTCCATTTTTCAAAACCGTAGAAATCGACAAAATAAAAAGGTCCAATTTACAATAAATCAAATATGCCTTGGAATTACCTAAAAAAACAGCGATCACGTTTCATTATTTGCCTTTGACGTATATTAAATTTATACTTGTTTATAAATTAGTTAAAGAACTGCAAGTGCAATAACGTTCAAAATGTCCGTCAAAACCATCAGAAAAACGACGACAATACATTCAACGTTTTGGCTGCAGTAGCGGAAAATCCGAATATAAGTTTAGGAACAAATCTGCTTCAAATCAGTTTTTTTTTCTTCGATTATGTAGGTACTCTAATTCTCTCTGATAAACAAATAGTATCTGATGCAGATGCAGCATACATTCTCTAAAAAAAACATTACTCAATTGCCGCTTTTTCTTGCATCGGATAGTTGTAACAGAATTAAATATGAAAATCGTTCGACGTCAAACAACGATAATGCGATGCGCTTGTAGTTTGTTATAAAGATTCCAAAGCATCACTGATTTATAAAAATGTAATTTTTGATTTTATCGATTTCTACGGTTTTGAAAAATGGAAAATTATAACTAAAAGTATGAACAGATGCAGTATTTTTTTCACTAAAAAAACATATTTAGACTTTTGCTCTAAAATAATTAGGGGAGCTAGTAATTGACTATAAAGAAATTACCATTGAAATCCCTATGCTGCGTTGCGCTAGGCACCACCCTGTATACCTATCTATCACTTTCTTTACAAGATAAACTATCTTTTATTTATTTTCAAAGTTAACGTAAGTAACATCTGTCTTTTATTTAATAATATGTAACAAATGAAAAAAGTAGGTAAGTATACATTCCAAATTTGCGTATCATTCCGAGAGTATATAAAGAATTCCAGGATCAAAGAAACATCATAAGTTCCGCACTGAAATAGTACAGAAGGCCATAAAATAGTTCTGGCTGCTGAACAGTTAATTTACGGCAATAAATTATTACATATGTGCCTGCAAACAAAACAGTTTTAATAATATTGGTATTCTTGTATTATTATCAATCACATACCGTGTGTACACAAACAACAATGAAAATCACATGTAGGTACTTACGTACAGGTGCGCGTTTTACAGCGCTTTCAAGTTTAATCTTTCATAGATCATAAATTTGACTAAACGAGAAATAAACATACAAGGAAATTACGTACTACACAAAGAATAACCACTTTATAACCAATAAGGCCGTTACAAATGGTATTATTTAGCTAGCACGACGACGTGTCCACAACACATGATCGGTGATTCAGTTGTAAAAACGAAAAGAACGAAGGTAATAGAGAGGATGTTCTCAATCCGAAGGATTTCCTAATTCAAATTAAAAGAGAAATTACGCCAATATACAGATATCTAATACTTAGTTTCAATATCCATTATAGAAAGTTCATAGAAATGATGAGTGGTCTAAATTTTGAGTTGCTTAATAGCCTAAAAATGACATAATCTCCTGCCTAATGCATAATAGGTTAATTGAGTGTATTCATTTAAAATTTTGCAATAAACCAACTTAAAATGGCATTTAAAATTCCACAAGTGCTTCTTGCCGACGCATCCTAGCGATTATTTGATAGTCAGACTTCTTTCAACTGGTAGGTGGGTACATAAAAATGTCAGACAAAATAGAATTTACTTTCACAAATGCATCTTTAATGTGAATTCCTTCCTGCTTGCGTTCTGCAAATGTACTTAATGCAATTTTGAATCTATAGCGGGTAAATAGGTACAAAGTAGCTATCCATGCGAAAGCTATAAAAGGAATTTTTATAAACATGTCCCAGTTTAGTTCATTGTGTACTGTAGATGTTTATAGATTTATACAAAGTGTGAGAAATTTCATGTTTAATTTGCATTAATAATTTATTTTTAAACCAAATGAGATTTCGAAATTATTTTGCAATTTATCAGGTAAATTATGTTTTGCCAGTAGTAGTCCAGGTAATGACCGTTTTCCTGTATAATTTTCCCAAACAGCACCGATTTTCACAAAAATTTTGATTTAGGTTCTACTTGCTCTCTTCTTCAGAGTTGACCCTATACGGGGGTCGGCCACATGTTTAATTAAAAATAAATCCGGCCATGGATAGATTGACTAAATTCTAAGCAACTTTTATACTATAAAGGTTTTTCTGAAAGTCAATACCTTCTTTTTTAGCAATTCACAAGTGAAAGTGTCAATCGTGCAACGAAAAACCCACGCTTTCAGATGATTTTTTGCGAAGTTGATCGAAAAAATCGTGCTTGGTAAAAATGTAGTTTGCAAGTAAAACAAAATTAATGGTGGCATAGCAGGGCCGTAGCCAGAGGAGGCAAGGAGCCCGCTCTTGAAAGTTGCTTAATATGACGCAATATAGCTTGCTCGTAAAGAATATAAATAATGAATATGAATAAAAATCCTTGGAATTCGGAATTATTATGTCAACTATTAAAATTGGACAACTTCACGTTTGTGTATGAATTACTTTCTCTGTACAGGGTGGCCAAATTCGGTGGTTAGTATGGGGTCACACTTAAACTATAAGTACCTAATAGAAAAAAAAATAACCTCAAGGATCGAGAGGTGTATTTTTTTAAGATGTTGAAAACCAAACTTGTACAGGATATTAATTTGTACGTTAGAATTAATAGTTATTTTAGTTATTCGTTTGAGAATGAACGCCACTGGAAAGCCTTTAAATTACGGCGCCCGTGGACTAATGTTGATAAGGTTTCATATTCAGGCGACATGCGTGTTTGGGTTGGTTGATAGAGAGCTCATTTTGAATTGTTGCGTCGCGGTTAAGAATACTTAAATCCTGTGGGTTGCGGCTGGGACAAAATTGTTAATTTTGTTAACACGCTTCCTGGATTTAGGTAAGGGCCTGTTAGGTTTGTAGAGAGATTTTTTTGTTTATGCAATGTTATTTTAGTTTTCTTGTTCACGGTCGGCAATAAAATCAGTTTTGGGTTTTTTTGGCATTGTGATTTTACTCACCCACCCTAAGCTCTGGTACAAACTGGCATACAGTCTTTCATTCTTGAGTTGTGGGCAAAAGTTGCATTTTTCGATTTTTAGATAAAAGCCTATAATGTCTTTGTTTATTTTATTGGAATTAATGTGTTTATTACAACTGTTGCATAATCTACCGTTTTCAAAATAAGTATACGGGTCAAGTAAAAAAGTTATCGGACCTAACCACATTTTTTTTAAATGGAACAGCCTGTATATTTTAATCTAAACAGACAGCATATTAAATACTCTTATTGAAACTACCGCACACCGTGGATATTAAAAAAAGATTCAAGCGATTTCATCAAGGGTTCAAAAATATTTTTAAATGTTAAATAAGGTCCAAAGGTAAACAAAAAAAGAAAAAAATTCACAAACTTTTTGATTTTTGAAAATTTCTTTAACAACCTGTTTTAAATCTTGAATTGAATCCATTTGAAAAATGTGCTATAACTTTTTTACCTGACCCCGTAAACTTATTACAAAGAAACTTTTGTAATAAACACATTTCATATAACCGTTGAGGGCCCAGAACAAGAAAGGGATAATAAATAAATTTAAAAAAATAAATAAACCGATACAACGAAATATCGACGGATCCTCAGTATCACAATCACATTTACTGACAATTTATTTTAATCTTACATAATACATTTTATAGGTAACAAAAATGCAACAAATTCATGTCTTAGTCATTGAAATAATGCTCTTAATCTTGTTCCCAACGATATCAGTGCAAGAATAACGATTTTGACATGTTTTGATCAAAATCCATCTGGTTGCCAAAAATATATCAAATTCGTGTTTTCGTCGTTGAGATAATGTTCTTGGTCTTTTTTCCAACGAGATTGGTGCATAAATAACGATTTTGACATGTTTTGATCAAAATCCACGTGGTCGCTAAAAATGCAACAACGTCATGTCTTGGGCATGGAGATAATGGCCCTAGTCTTTTCCCAGCGATCTTGGTGCAAGAAAACTTATGCGTGAAGAATCCTTTATTTATGCATTTACTAACAAAATGTAAACGCCACTCCCTAGCTAGAGCATATCACAAGGTACATAAAGGCGCGTTTAAGTAATGTGAATTGTAAAGTGGTAACGAGTATTTTCAGTTGACGTAGTCATTGGAAGGAGATTCTCACATTTTTTGTCGTCGAAAACAAGGGACAACTATTATTTTCATCATAACTCGCTTACTTTTGGTGCTAGGGATAAGGGACTTATATATAAAATAAAAAATAAAGACCTTTTCAAGTACCTACTTATAAAAAGGGCCGATACACTATCCTACAACAAATGAAACGTTATACGACCCATCGTGTTGTTTTCAATTGACAATGAGACGAAAATACGAAAGTGAGTGAGGTCCAGGTCAGTTTCGTGGATACCCTTACATGTATTAAAAAAACATGACCAAGGATTGGTTTTCGTTGGGTCCGTTCCGGTTTTTTGATTCGGCGACTATATTAGGAAAATTGGGTAGGAGAGAGAGATTCTTCGCCGAAGATTCAAAACGAATCTATGTAAGGACGTGTGCGTATTTTAGATCGCGTAGCAAAGATTCTTCGCAGTTTCCAGACTAATTTGTATAATGGATGTCGAGATGGATGTATACGGAAGATTTAACAGCCGCATAATCGTACCTACGTGAGATTTTTATTGCGAAAGTTGAAATTAATTGCCACATTACAAAAAGAAACTGTGTCGCCAATTTGACGAAATTCTTGACGTGTGTGCTAAGTATTTATACCACTCCGTTGTGTTGTGTAGAGGAATCGAGAGGTTGGCCGATTTATTTTCAAGCGTGAATATAGTGACAATGTGTTGCATTTTTAATATGCGAGGGAGATTTTCGTTTTGGTTGCATCATTTGATCAACGCGATCGCGCTTGCATGAATTTTATCACAAAAGCATTGGGGTCAAAAGTATAGAGCATTCATTGCGTTTATACTTCGAGTGGTTACTTACGATAAAAACAAGTTTACCAACCAAATTTGTGTACCTCTCTTGTTTATACGTGGTGTTATGAGATTCTGGATTAAACAGTAACAGGTTAAAGTTTAAAGACGATTAATTAGTTCTTTTGCTGACTGTTAAAATCCAAAGTATACAAGAGAAAAATTAACATTTCCATACTGCGAAACATTGGTAAATTATTCCACTGAGTAAACAAAATTTCAACTACTGAATTTTGATAAACCTGAAGCCCAATTTGTTCCTGATTCAAATCGTCAACCACCTTTCAAAATTATCTTTCAACAAGTAGTCCAATTTACCAGGCGATACAAAAGGTCCAATTGTACTCGTATTGTGGCGTAGCAACTGATGCGCAACTATGCGCTAAGAAGATGGGTCCAGATGCTTAGGAGTTAGGCGGGCCAACGCTCCAACGGTAACGACACGACAACACACAAATTGGGCGATTTTCAAACTTTGTTTGCGACAGGTGCTTTTTTTGTTGTGTACCACTATAAAATAAATACATTTTTGTTATACACTTTATTAAAATGTTCTTATTTTTGTAATATTCTGGATGGGGGCCCAATACCTAAGTTGCAGACGGGCCCAAAAGTGCCTTGCTACGCCGTTGATTGGATAACCACTTTTTTCCACGAGGGGAAATTGTTCTCCGAATCACAACATGGGTATCTTAGAGGGAAATCTATAACAACAGCTGTTTATCAATTCGTCAGTACGGTACAACGATCCTTTGAGAATCACGAAATGGCCCTTGGTCTATTCCTGGACCTTTCGAAGGTCTACGATCTGGTAGACAGGGATATTCTATTAAGTAAATTGTTTAAATACGGAATCCGAGGTGTCGCTTACAACTGGATTCAGTCCTATTTTCAGAATAGGCTTCAGAAGGTCATCACAATGAATCAGCACTTCACCGATGAATCAAATTTTGCCTCTACCCACTACCCAGACAGGAATACCCCAAGGTAGTATAATCCGAGCGTTATTATTCATCATTCTGATCAACGACATTAATCAATCACTACATTTAGAAGATGGAATCGTCATTAATTATGCTGACGATTCTAACATTCTCATCCGCTCCAAACACTACGACAATCTCTGTGCGGAAACAGGCCGAGCATACAACTGCTTAAAGTTATATTTCCATACGAATAAACTCCTGCTGAACGAGAAGAAGACAAATTGTGTTCTTTTCGCGATGAAAGTGCCACCCTCAAACATGGACACCATTAAAGTAGACGGTATACCTGCCTCTCACGTATAAAACTGACTTTTTAGGTGTAACCTTGCAAGCGGATCTGAAGTGGACGGAACATATCCATCGCGTGTGCATGAAGCTAAACTCTGTGATTTATTCATTGAGGGTGATGAGAAGATACGTAGGTTCAGATACGCTTAAAACAATCTACCGTGCTAATTTTGAAAGTCGCTTACGTTTCGGCATAATATTCTGGGGCCAAAGTGCTTGTAGTCATAAAGTCTTTGTTACTCAGAAATGTGCTGTAAGAACTATGTTTGAACTATCACGTCATCAATCCTGTAGAGGCTATTTTAGACAGCATAACATATTCACGTTGGTTTCAGTTTACATTTACGAGCTACTTATGTTTATATTCAAACACAAGTATCTGTTCTCTGGTGCTAAAACACGTCATGCTTACGACACACGTATGAATCTAGTAAATTATAATATGCCTATCAATAGGTTAACTAGTACATACAGAGAAGAGTTGTTACTATGCTGGAATGAAGATGTTTAACAAACTCCCCACAGAGGTAAAAGTTGTTACATTTAAAAACGCTTTTAAAAAAGCTATCACTGATCTGCTCTACGATCTCGAACCTTATTCCGTGGCCGAGTATTTAAACATGTAATTCGGTACATTTGTGTGAAGTTTGTTGACATTTACTGTTTCTTATGTTTATTTATATTGTTTGTAAGCATATTTTACAGTCAATTAAATATTATTATTATTATTATTATTATTGCACAAGGCGTTCCATCATCCAATTTTCTGAATTACTGCAGAAAATCGACTGTAATTTGGAGAACACTTCGACACATCGATAAATGTAAGTTATTTGAAATTTTTGCACAGGAGTCGCTTGTTTTGTCGATTTGTAAAAGGTAAAAAAACCCATAAGTTTGTCTTACTGTTGTAAAAAAAATGTTAAAAATTAAAAAATGGAAATTTTGAGACTGTTGAGGGCATAGCTCCTATACGATCCATTTTAAACTTTCAGTATATTTATATAAAATGCTTGTATTGATTCTCAGTGTCGCACAATTTTTGACATACTTAGTTGTATTGTGCGTAAGTAATACACGGCAAACGTGGTGAATTCGCGCCACGATTGGTAACCATAACCATTTTATTTGGTAATCCGACAAAATTTCCCCCTTGGTGCCGCAGCCGCGATGAGAAGTAAGTTGTTTGTGATCTCAGAATCGCTAAACAGAACACAGAAGGAGAAAGTGACCAGAATAATACATATTTTTTATATTTTTGGAAATGCATTAAAACCAAAAAAATTAATAACGTCAATAATAAAAATCTCAGTGATGAGTTTCAAATCTCGTTTCAAATAATATTATTTAATAATGTAAAATGTAAATTAGCAAAAAAAATCCGTAAACTTAAGTATGTGACATAAATAACCTAATTATGCAACTGGCTAAATTTAGCAAGCATAATATACATCCTGCGATTGGTAGGAAGTGTACGTTAAATATGCCAAAAAGCATGCTTGTTACGTTATTTGACAATGAAATTTATCAACTTACGGAAACTGTTATTGCGCTTCCGGTGAACTGAGTTAATAATTGGAGTTGTTAATTTAGCGAGCAAGTGTATTTTTGTTCGACGAAATCAATGTATTTTTAACTCGAATTACAAATAGACACTGTGTAGCCACAGCTACGACAGTTGCAGACACCCCCTTATCTCGTTCTCTGTTATATGTTCTGTCATTTTTATAATAATCTCTGGCGGAGTGTTATCCATGTCGCTATCAGTTTCAGACGTTTCAGTCATTTCTATTGTATACAAAATTAATATCGTTATATTTTGTATTGAAATAAAAAACTTACCATACAGTTTTTTAATTAAAATTAATTGCAATTAACTTTTTCAAATTTTGAATTCAAAATGACAGATAGGTAATAGTGCAATGTGTCTTAAGTAGATGGCGTTACGCGCAACAGCGGGTTGTATACGTATTAAAATTACGTTCACCGAATATGTAAATTACGTTACACATGGTTTAAATAAAAATAGCGAGCGTAAATCATTTTCAATACGTATAGGTAACAGCATTATTTGTATTGAATATGCAAAAATATTTGATTTCTACGTATAGAAATATCTCTTACAACCTGCAATGTAAAACGATGTCAATGTGACATATCTCCGTGATAGTAATTTTTTAATTGGCCAACTTTCAAGGTCAATTTCTTTTTGGTACTAGGACCAAAAGTATCCACTTTTTGTACAGTTGCCTAGGTGATAGCGATTAATCCGCAAAACGCCAATTTTACGTATCGAACACTGTCACAAAATAGCGTCTTATTCATGTGGTTGGAGAAAAAAAATTTTTTTACCTACTTATTTGTATAAGTACTAGGTACATACGACCAACATCGTCTTCACGTACTCCCATTTGGCAACGATACACTTTGCCGATCCTACCGCTGTTCAGCGTTTTTGAAACATACTTATTGAAAATTTTCAAATAAAAGCGAATTTTTATAGAGGGCTCGTAATACCTGCTAAATGAAGTGTAAACGTTTGCCGATTAGGACCAATAATAATAATTAAAAAAGTAATGCATGGTGAAACTACAAAATTAGCCCAAATAAATTAAACTCTATTTACTTATTTTCTCCAAGAAGAAAAAAAATAATTAATTAGGGATATGAAATAAAAGACAATTAAACTTGTTTGTGGAAACGAATAACCGGGCAGTACGAAGTCGTTTATTAGGTCTCACTACTACAGTGTAAGTGGCCGTGCAGTAGAATTTATGTCCGCAAGTTGAAATCCTATGACATAGACGAACTATAGCACTACCCACTACGGTCCATAAACTTTAATTAAAGCAAACACAAAAATAGAACTGAATCATTTCCCAGATCTAAGAATAAGTAGGTACACGTTTTCTATTCGATGTTTTGAAACCTAAATAATATACCAATAATTATTCTCCATAGAGTGTATTTTTTTACGTAAAAAATCATCACCGAAGCCAAGGCAAAGCTCGATAACAATTATGAGGACTGTGCACTATCAATTTCAATAGTTAAGGCTTGAAGAAGTGGTGGACTCTACATCAGGGCCGGCTGAAGGCAAAAGTTACGTGTAAACAAGCACTAAAATTTGAGCCTCTGCCCCCTCGCTAAAGCCTGAATAATGGGAACTTTTGACAAGCATGTTTTTAAAAATATAAGTTTAGCGCATTTTCCATCAATTCATCAGTCCTTCCTGACAGGCCATACAACGGCTACTTGTGTGTACAAAGGAAAATAAGTTATGGCATATATATTCTTATAAATAAGAAACTTAAGATTGCGCATTCACATACTTGATGTTTAAAGTATGTTACTAGAAGAATAAGAATCATTTCCAAAAGCAAGCGCTGTGTTCGTCAGACCTAGCGCCAGGTAGCGCCACAAATTTAATAGCTAGCGCCACCCCCCAATAGTGCGGGGAGCAATTTTTCCTAGCACCACCATTTTGTCTTTTCATGTAAAATTTTTACGTTTTGTGCTCTGCTGACCTAGCGCCAGCTGGCGCCACTTTGAGTTCAGCTCGTGCCATTATAGATTTTGCAGAAAAGCCCTTGACTTTCGGCTTCGGGGGGTGCTATGTTAACGCTAGCACCACCATTGCGTCCGATCATTTCCAAAAGCAAGCGCTGTGTTCATCGCACCTACCGCCACAAATTTTACAGCTAGCGCCAACCCCCAATAGTGCAGGGGGCAATTTTTCCTAGCACCATCATTTTGTTTTTTCGGGTAAAATTTTGACGTTTGGGTTCTGCTGATCTAGCGCCAGCTAGCGCCACAAATTTTAGAGCTGCCATCACCCTCCAATAGTATGGGGTGGAGGCACCACCATTCTGTCTTTTCGGATAAAAATTTGATGTTTTCTGTTCTGTATAGACCTAGCGCTCAAGTTAGCCTAGTGCAATTATAAATTTTGCACAAAGCCTTTAACTTTTGGGGGTGGTATATTAACGCTAATACCAACGAACGTACCTACTCATAACCTATATAAAGTCGTTAAATCAATCAGCATATTCGATAATTCTGCTAAAAAAACAAAGAAGCAGTACACTTGTGTGTAATTTCCGTAGCAAACTAATTTTTATGGTGCAAATAATAACCATAAGGCATATTAGTACGGTAGAATTAGTCAAAAAAACGGCTCAACCCCAACATTCAAAGTAAGTTTCCCATCAATTGCAAACTGTTTTATACAGTCCACATATTGTTTGCTAAAAAGTTACACAATTTTAAACGTCGGGTTTGAATGAGTGGGTGGACGAAAGTTGGTAAATTAGTAGTTTTTGAAGTTTTTCTTAAATATTTAGAAAACTATGGGGTTTGGCGAGAACATTATGATATCCAAAAATAATCTACATTAAATTGCTAACAAAAATTGTCTTATATAATCTTGCTTAAGTGAACGATCCCAGAGTTACGGAAGGTGTAAAAGTAGACATTTTTCGTATTTTTTTGATTTTCTAGAAAAATGAAATTATGTTTGAAGTAAAGAACACTTAAGATCTGGCTTGTTTTCGTTACCAGTGTTACTTGCAGGCTATTTCAGAGCATCCTATACATTCACTGTTCAAGTTGGCTGCGCTTCCCCCCGCTTCAGCAGCTATCGGGCAGAACATTCATTTAGAACCTACCATCAGATGTAGCATCAGTGGCGATGGAAGATTGTCGAACACCTGAGAGCAATAACAACACATCCTGCAACTCCCCAGGAATTACTGTCTCTCATAGTAGAAGTCTATTTTAAAAATGGCCCCCCTTGTGAAGGTGGTAAGGTTATCGTTCCTTCAAGGACTTTTTAGTAACATATCACCGGTCACTAAAGCGCAATTTGTTTTAACAAAAAATTAGTTTCCTTGGTGATAATCTCATATTTTTTCCAAAAGAATCTAAAAAAAAAGATGAAAAATTTCTACTGTTACACCTTCCGTAACTCTGGAACGGTTCAATTTAGCAAGATTATATACGACGCCATTTTTGTTCGCAATTTACTGTGGATTATTTTTGTAAACGGCACATTTCGCACTAAACCACATATTTTGCTAAATATTTAAGAACAATTTTCTAAATATAAATATAATTTTCCAACTTTCCTCCCCCCTCCCAACCAAACCCGACGCTTAAAATGGTGTAATCTTTCTACCAAACAATCTGTGGACTGTATGGAACAATTTGCAGTTGGAGGGAAACTTTTACTTTGGATGTTGAGGTTTGTGTCTAATTGCACTGTACTATATGTATTTTATATGACAATTCAACTCATGTATAAAAAATCGCATAAGCCGCAGTGCAATTGTCACTTTGACGGCGGCAAAAGTTACCTGCAACTTTTCCAGCGACAAATGCACTAGTGGTTTTTTCACTTATTCATTTTCGAACCAAATATCGTATTATCCTGTCCCATATGACTAGATGACGTCTGTCAATAATTGATTAGTTTGGTGAATTTCTTGTTCGTTAAATTGTCCTGCCGAATTACACTCGAGGTTTGTATTTAAACCGAGTAAAATTGTGTTGTTGCAATTCAAATCTGTTGCCTTTTAGCAATTGAACTCTAAAAACTGTCAACCTAAAAATGCTCCACCTTCGGTGTCGCATTTTTATTAGTTGACAGTTTTTCTCGTCTAATTGCTAGGCAACAGATTTTCATTACCTAAACAACCCAAATTTACTCGCGAAAATACAAACCTCTTGTGCAATTATAAGTGATTAATACACTCCATTAATATACGACCAATCAGTTTGGTGATTGTTTCAAATTCTAACCAATCAGATGATTTTTATCTGATTAAACGCTATGGTAGCTTTTTAACAGCGCTAAAAATGCGTGTAGGAATGCGTAAAATATGTAGTGGTTGTAAAATTTCTTTTATTAATCTCCCTAAAATACACTCGACCTTGGTTTTAAGTCAGGATAATTTTATTTTTAATTCACTCAAATTTTGTTGCCTCCTGGAAAAAACTCTCGATCAAAAGCATACTATTAATAAAATCGCTCCAGCTAAAACTGTCGCGATTTTATCACACTTTTGGTCTCGAATTTTTTCCGTTGCAACAAAACTCTCGTGTAAAAATAAAATTATCCGATTAAAAATCAAGCTCTTGTGTATTTACTCCCGATAAATTATATACCTGTGTACGTCGCGTCGACTACTATCTAAAGATGTTGTTTTTAACAATACAGATTTGCCAAACTTCACACAATTGACGCGTCTGTTTACTTTGAAATGAAGGGATTGTTCATATTTACAATCTTGCTACTTTACATACACATTTTAGTATTTTCATTGGAACTTTTTTACTTTAAACAGAACGATCAATCCAAAAAGTAAAGGATTTCAAATTAAAATAACTTGCTTATTATTTCCGACCCCAAGAGTGACAGATTTGCACATACGGGTTTAAAAATGGTGAAGAGTTTGACCATCCCAGATGCGGTGTCTGTCCGTCTGTCCGTTAGCACAATATCTCGATAACGAATGGACCGATTACGATGAAATGTTGTAGTTGGATTGTTTATCAAATTTGTAGATCGAAGTTCGTGAATTGGTAATGTATCCCACAAAATAAGGAAGGCGCTTTTGACATCTGCGTGAGTTTTGAACCGAATTGCATGAAATTCAACATTCGTATAGCTTTAGCTATATAACACACAATTCCAAAAGTTGAGCCTAATCTATTAACATTCACAGTGCCCTTTTCGCATCGACGTGTAAATAAATATAGAAAACGAGCTCCTGGGTATGACTACAGCATGTGCAAAACCAAATTTTGAACTTGGTGTTAGTTTTGCTTTTATTTAAAGTGTATATGTATGAAATTTCATTTAATTGCTTCCAGAAATAAGAAAATTGGCACCGCACAACATGCGCAAAACCAAAATTTGAAACTGGCGTTAAATTTGCTTTTATTCCAAGTGGCTATGTATTAAAGTTCTTTTAAATGCTTCCATAAATAAGAAAGTTTTCAATCCGGTTTGTAAATGGTCGAGATGCGAAAAGGGCACTGTGAATGTTGATCAATTAGGCTTAACTTTTGGAATTGCGTTTTATATGGCTAAAGTTATACGCATATTGAATTTCATACAATTCGGTTCAACCTCGGGTTCAACTCACAGAGATGTCAAAAGGGCCTACTTTATTTTTTGGTCTACATTGCCAATTCACGAACTCCGATCTACAAATTTGATAAAGAATCCATCTACAAAATTTCATCGTAATCGGTCAATTCGTTATCGAGATATCGTGCTAACGGACAGACACCGCAAAATTATAAACTCGCTAGGAGCTCGTTAACTAGCTCTAAAATTAGTGGCGCTAGGTCAGCAGAGCACAAAACGTCAAAATTTTACATGAAAAGACAAAATGGTGGTGCTAGGAATAATTGCCCCCCATCCTATTGGGGGGTGGCGCTAGCTCTAAAATTTGTGGCGCTAGCTGGCGCCAGGTCTGACGAACACAGAGCTTGCTTTTGGAAGTGATCGGACGCAATGGTGGTGCTAGCGTTAACATAGCACCCCCCGAACGTCGAGGGCTTTTCTGCAAAAGAAATTTGAAATGGTGGTGCTAAGTTAACGGACCCGCTTGTTCCTGTTGATGTAACTACCTACCTGTACCTAAATCAAACGCGCCTGACCTTATGTCTAAAGCGATAAGCGAGGTCTAACTAAAGTATCCCTAAGTGCATAGTGTATTCAGGCACTAAGCGTAGGTATACACCATGATACTATAAAAGTTGTAGTATCATGGGTATACACTAAACTTCAACACGATCGGTCGCTTTTACACAGAGTTATCGTACACACGGACGGACAGAAAACAATATAAGTAAACTATAAAGGAGCTGAGGATTCTTAATAATTGAATTCTGTTTATTACGTATACAATTTCATCTTATATGCTACACAGTGAACGTGTTCAAGACAGGTTTGTTAGAAAATGAAACCATTCGTGAAACAATAAAACGGAACCATTCTCCTGTAGCATTTGATCAATAAAACCCCCATTCCATTTCTACACACGAAAATAATCTTTCGTATAGTATGCAAAATGTTGGATTTCAGAGACCATTTTTATATTACCTACTTATCCAATAAATCGGCGGTGGAGCGAAGCGCTGAGTTTATGGTTTCCATAAAAACAAGTTTTAGTTGTTCTTGTATTAAGAATGTCGCTGAAATAATGTAGGAAGCTCTACACAGACGAGATGCGAGACCACAAAACTGCAGACGCTACGAGCAGATTCTTCTACAGAGCAATGAAATTAAATTCCGTATTTCACCAGCTGGAAAACGTAGGGAAAGACCTAAATAATTAGACTGGGGTGATTACGAAGATAGAAAGAGAGTGTGATTTCTATTACTATAAATTAGCATATATAACAAGGTTAAAACTGCAGTAAACATTTAAAAACTAGTTCACGAACATTCTTAACCAAATCAGAATAATAAGCTAAGTACATGTTATGTGAATGTATTATATGCATTACATGTTCACAATTCCAAAAACCACTGAGGTTATGGCGATTAGCGGTCGTCTTTTTCCAATAGTTTGTACATATTGTAAACCTATACCATTTTTAACAAGGCCACTGCCGAATTCTTAGACTGCAAAAGTGAACGTAATAAATTACTAAACGGTAATTTCGAGTTCTAAACATAGGTTTCGCTCGCGGCAATTAAACTGTGTTTTATTATTTTATAGCAAGTCGCCAAATGCTAAATGCTTTACTTATAGGTCACTGGGGAACTGAGACATCGCGAAACAATTCATAATTTGAATGAAGGAAATTAGTCCAAATCCCAGGCAACGCCGGAAGCGTTATAATCTTAACTGTTTAAACTCTTGGGATCTCAAATGCCAATGCAAATAATATGTCTTTCAATTATGCGTATTATTTCTAGATAAATTAAATGTACATATAAAAACTTGAGTAACGTTTTAATAATTTAGGTATGTATCCGAGAGCGTTATTCTATCCTCGAAAACCATTCGATCAGGGCGGTCTCGATTGTAATGAAATCATGCATGAACGATAGTAATATCACTAAAAGACTAAAGCCCCGTTGCACCACCCAAACTTAAGACCTCAGTGTTAAGCCCGGCTTAAGACGGAGTTGCGTTGCACCACATTTGATAAGCTGTAGGTAGATTAATTAAGATGGAAGCAAACATGGCAACGCTGCTTGCACTACGAGGTGATTGGTTATGTTAAATTACCCACCTTCGCCGCAACGGCAACGAACTTTTTTTTTCAAAAAGCAACCTAGAATTTGCATTAAGCACGATACACACATTAAGGCGAGGGGTAAATCGCTAGGCAAAATCGTGTACACCAAACTTCATACTTCACGTATTTCACTAATACTTCATGAACTTCATCAGTACTTCACGGACTTCATTAATACTTCACGCACTTCATCAATACTTCACCGAACTTCACGGACTTCACCGACACTTCATGTATTCCACCAAAAACTTCACGGACTTCACTGATACTTTATGAATTTCACCGATATTTTGCACTGGACAAAATCCCATCCCTTTTTCTAGAGTTCTTGCAAAGCACTCACAGCAGTAAAAGATGTAGAATGTATTGATATAAATGATAATAGAGGCATAACAAAAACGAAACGGTAATATAAAGTAAAATAAAAACATACTTTGTTTATACATAGACGAAATTGAAATGAATCAATTTTTTTTAAGACATTTTAAAAAAATGTGCTTCTGTTTTGCCCGCCCGTCGGACCCACTTCTGCGGTTTTGAACTACTTTTAGGGGAATGGTCCTAGAGTCCTGGATTTTGTTTGCAATATGTAGCCTATACCTTGAAGGTGTGCCACACGGCAATCAAATTTCGCATCTTAAAGAAATATATCCATTGAGCGAATATCTCGAAAACGGTTTATCGGAGGAAAGTACTTTCAAAGGCAAAATCAATCGGAGGTGTCGGAGGATTTTGAATGTCCTCCCATCAATCATCTACTAAGAAAGTAAATCTCGATAACATGCTACTACCTTCTAACCCAACCATTTACTAAGCTATTTCGGTTTAAAAAATGGCCCTTTATCTTTATCTGCACAGGAGTTGTGCACCATTTATACTTAAGATTTTATAAGCTTCAAATTTCTGTTATACCTACCTATGCAGTTATACTAAATGGTTCACTTCCTATTAATGTAATGGGCCCTGTTAAAAATTAAAATATATATTTTATTAACAGATTGGATATCTGGCTCTATACGTCTATAGATACCATATAAAGGTGTCCAATTCTTCTTTTAAAAATTTCATTTCAACAAACAAACAAAATAAGCGGGAAAATATTGCTTAGGTCTTGTAAAAGGTATTGTAACATATTACCAGACTGAACCTAATAAGCAACTCTTAATCCTTTTACAACAGGTTGCATTTTTAGGGGATTATTTTCAAGAATTATGCTAATGGTGTTGTTTGTGGGATAGTATTGACCTCGGGATTGACATTATAGTCGTAAATAACTCAACTTGATTTGCAAGGGGCTGATGTATTAAGTTGTGGAGGGTGCTGAAATTTTAAGGAAAACAAAAGCCGCTATCTACGTGACAAATTTTCCGTCTGTCGATTTTATTTTAATATACCTAATAAAAGTGTTATTTAGCTACCTGAACCTGATGGTAATAAAGGAAAGGATTTATTAAATTTTTAAAAGGAAACAATTTACGATCTTTGTACCTACACATAAATACCGCAAGGACTATCAGTACGTCTATGAGTCGCTGTCTCATCAGGGCGTCTGTCGCCGGTGTAACTGTCCTTTTGTTTTGTAGAAATGGGCATAGTTAGTCTTTCATAAATAAATGCCATACTTTTGCGAATAAAAAACTTACCTTTCAGCATAGATACTTTCAGATTTATTTCGCAGAAATTTATTTAATTTTACCTCGAATTTTAGTGGTTACAACCGTGAATTGAACTACCGTACGATTTTTGTTAAGGGATTTGATTATAAACTTCGCCACAACCTCATGCATTTTTCCAATAGTTCGCCTAAACTTCACTAACTTCACCAATACTTCACGGACTTCATCAATACTTCACGGACTTCACCAATATTTCATGGACTTCACCAAAACTTCATATGAACTTCACGGACTTCATCACACTTGTACACCATACTTCACCAGTGGTTCAGCCCTCGCATTAAGGTATTCGAATTTCGAAACACCTTTTTTTTCTGTGTACAACCTACAAAATTGTGCCAGGTTTTATTACTAAAACCTCGACTAAAACACTGAGAAAATAATGCCAAAATGAAAAAACTGAAATAATTTTTGTCGGCAGAACGTTATTTTGCTTTCAGAACGCCCGGGGACGAGGCCATCACCAGGGGCGTCCAACACAAGCCATACAAGTCCTACAATTGTTAGAATATATTTTACACTTGTAGCTTTTTCATAACACAACTCATTTGCATATACCGAATTTATTAGGACTTGTAGTTATAGTTACAGGCAGATTACTTGTAACTTGTAGACTTGTTTGTTACAATTGTATAGTTTGTGTTATAGGCCCCAGCGAGCAGAGTCTCATCTGCAGATATTCCAGTGGCGAATCTGTGGCCGTACCCTTTCGAGTCGGATAACACCCAGTTAGATCAGTTTCAGGGGATAATTTATTAGGGTGCACCTGCATAAGCAAGAAGAATTGGGGTGTAGCGGTCATTTCTTTTGTGAGTTGCGCTAAACATTGCGACTACCAATTTCGTAATCTTCGCCCAAATAAATAACGTCAAGAGAGGTATCATCTTTTTCGACCGTTGCAAACTAGCCTGCGCCAATTACAATAAGCCTTTATATCGCCAGCTTCGTAGGACTGTCCGATAACAAATCTTATCGCAAACCAACCAGATAAAAGCCTTTGATAACGAACGCAAACTTAACCAGATGTTTCTACATTTTATCACTCAAATTCACATTTTACAATTAAACAAACCGACTCAAATAAACTGTACGAAGTTACAATTTTAAAAGGAAAAACAAGGAAAATAGCACTACGGAAATTTCAAACTCAAATGAAATAAACTAATTCTGTGTTATTCGTAAACAATCTCCCCGATTTACTATAATAGATTGAAATGTTTCTCATATACAGAATGTCCTGCCCGAGGTCCTGTCCATGTAATGATGCTACACACATTTTCACATAGGAGTAGGACAATTAATTTTTTCAAATAACGGGTGATCAAAAATGAGTGGCAGTCGAGTCCTGGAAGTTCAAGTTAAGTAAGCAAAAATTCCAAATGTGACTTGACAACAACTCATTTTTGATCGCATAGTAGAAGCCGGAACCGGAAAATAATAAACTTTCCTGTGAAACGTTTTTATCCCCACACTTACCATTTTTTGAAGACACCATTTCCAAAAGTGCGATTTTTTGTTTGAGCTGAAGCTGTTCTGTGAAGAACATTTTATGCGCAATTTTTTAAGAATTACAAAAAAAATGTGCTATTGTTTGCTTTTTGTCCGTCCGGACCCGCTTCTGAGGTTTGAACTACTTTTAGGGGAATGGTCCTAGAGTCTTGAAATTTCTTGCAATAGGTATACCTTGAAGGTGTGCTAGACGGACGGTCATCACATTTTGTCGTAAGGTTTGGGGGGGGGGGGGGCTATGATTGGCAAGATACTGTTTTTGACAGTAAAACGTGCATAACTTTTACAAGCGTCCATCAAGTGTTCGGTCGACACGTGATGGCAAGAACTTCGCTCGCCAGTGCTTTAGTTTAATACAGTCAGATTACATTGTTGCATCTTAGACCTAAGTATCTTTTTTTGTTTATTGTAGCGCATATCTTTCTTTTCTTTTTTGTAATTGCTTGTCTTGTATGCATTCCCATACTTATGCTTACGTTACGTCTAATTTATTGTTCTCATACTTATACTTTTGTTAATTAAGTGATTTGTTTTAGTATTCGATGTGTCTTATAGTTTACATTATCACATTCTTAAGTTAATTTCAGTTTAGAAGCTTGTAGAGGGGGGAGTAATGGCATTTCGGCTTTTCCCTCGGCTTTTCCTTTATGTCCCTAAATAAAGATCGTTATTATTATTATTATTTTTTTTATATAACCTTAAACGTGTGCGCTTTCGATAACTGTGACCATTGAGCGCCATTATTATTATTATTATTATCGGTGTTTCTTGTGAGAACTCAGGTCTAGCCTGGTTAACTAATCGCACGGATTAAAATCAAGTAACGATTAGTGTCTGTGTCTGGTGAAGTTATGTAGGGTCCTTAAAAAAAAAAAAAAAAAAATCACACACGTACATTGGACATCTAGGGATAATGTAATTCGTACTTACCAACATACCTATTGATGGGCACAATAGCCAACGCTATCAGGAAAGAGGAAAACAAAACAAAAAAAATCATTATAATAATTCCTGTAATTTTATTAAATGGAGTTTATTGTGTAAGTGTTTCTTTGGCTTTGCGTTTGGGTTGAATACGAGTGGGTTGTGATAACGTGGTGTGCTTCTGTGAAGAAGGAGTTTTGTGTTTTTTAATTGTATTTATGGTGTTTCTTTGTTCCTGAGGTCGTATTTGTGAGGTTGCTTGGGTTTTTGGTGGAGATATTGCAGTATTTTGTGAGCCTGTGTTAAGGTTTTTGCGTTTCGGTTGTATACGAGTGGGTTGTTTCTGAGAAGAAGGAGTATTGTGTTTTTTAACTGTGCTAGGGCGTGTAACTTTATTGGATGGACCTGTCTTTGTAGTACATGTTGCGTTACTTGTGTTTATGGTGTTTCTTTGTTCTTGAGGTTGTATTTGTGAGGTTGCTTGGGTTATTGATGGAGATATTACAGTATTTTGTGAGCTAGTAGTGCTGTATAGGTTTTTGCGTTTGGGTTGAATACGAGTGGGTTGTGATAACGTGGTGTGCTTCGGTGAAGAAGGAGTTATGTGTTTTTTAATTGTGCTAGGGCGTGTAACTTTATTGGGTGGACCTGTCTTTGTAGTGCATGTTGCGTTACTTGTATTTATGATGTTTCTTTGTTCTTGAGGTTGTATTTGTGAAGTTGCTTGGGTTTTTGGTGGAGATATTTTAGTATGTTGTGAGCCTGTAGTTCTGTTAAGGTTTTTGCGTTGCGGTTGAATACGAGTGGGTTGTGAAAATGTGGTGTGTTTCTGTGAAGAAGGAGTTATGTGTTTTTTAACTGTGCTAGGGCGTGTAATTTTATTGGGTGGACCTGTCTTTGTAGTGCATGTTGCGTTACTTGTATTTATGGTGTTTCTTTGTTCTTGAGGTTGTATTTGAGAGGTTGCTTGGGTTTTTGCTGGAGATATTTTAGTATGTTGTGAGCCTGTAGTTCTGTTAAGGTTTTTGCGTTTCGGTTGAATACGAGTGGGTTGTGAAAATGTGGTGCGTTTCTGTGAAGAAGGAGTTTTGTGTTTTTTAAATGTGCTAGGGCGTGTAACTTTATTGGATGGACCTGTCTTTGTAGTGCATGTTGCGTTACTTGTATTTATGGTGTTTCTTTGTTCTTGGTGTTGTTGTTGCATGGGTTACTGAGTGGTGTGTAGTGCTTTGGTTGAGTACGAGTGGGTTGTGTTTGTGATAACGTGGTGAGTTTCTGAGAAGAAAGAGTATTGTGTTTTTTAGCTGTGCTAGGCCGTGTGGGTGAGGGCGTCTTTGTAGTGCGTGTTGCGTTACTTTTATTTATTGCGTTTGTTTGTTCAGGAAGTTGTGTTTGTGTGGCTGGTTGAGTTAAGTTTGGAAATATTACAGTATGTTGTGTGTCATGTTGTGAGTCTAAAGTGCTGTTTAGGCTTTTGCGTTTGGGTTGAATACTAATGGGTGGTGATAATGTGGTTTGCTTCAGAGGTGAATCTCTGATTGTAGTATATGTTGTATCATTTGTTGTACTTGTTTGTTCGGTAAGTTGTATTTGTGTGTTTGTTTGGGTTAGAGGTGGAGATATTACAGTATGTTGTGTACCGTGTTGTGAGCGAGTACTGTTGTTTACATGTATACGTTGTGGATCATTTCTGTATGTAGTATCTTGTGTTATGTTTAGAAATTTACGAACAATATGGCATGTGTTGATAATGACTGCTTTTTGTAAATGTTTGTATGTGTTTTTGTCTAAACCTAATAGTTGTAAATTGTGGTGTATTGTCTTTGGTATAACTCCAGTAGCACTAAGAATAATGGGAACTATAACAGTAGATTTCATTCTCCATTGCGTCTTAAGCTCGATAGCTATATCGGTGTATTTGCGGTGTTTTTCTGCATGTGTTTTAGTTAAGTTGTTAGTGTTGGGGATGGCAATGTCTATAATACAAATGGATTTTTGTGTTTTATCTATAAGTGTAATGTCTGGTCTATTATTGTGGATAGTTTTGTCTGTGAGTAGTGTCCTGTCCCAATATAATTTGTGTGTGTTGTTTTCGAGTATGATCTGTGGCGTGTATTTGTAGTATGGTGTCGTATCTGTTATGAGATTGTGTTTAAGTGCTAATTTTTGATGTATGATTTTAGCTACCTGATCGTGTCGATGTTTGTATTCAGTTTGTGCAAGTCGTGTGCATGCCGATATTATATGTTGGATTGTTTCTGATGTTTGTGAACAAAGTCGACAAGAATCATTTGTCACTGTTTTATCTTTATGTATGTGTTTTTTATAGTTGCGTGTGTTAATGACCTGGTCTTGTATTGCTAACATGAAACCCTCAGTCTCCGGGAAGACATCACATTCAGACAACCAACTGTGCGTTGCTATAGAGTCAACACAATCCTGGCCAACCTCTTGTGGAAATCGTCCATGTAAAGGCTTTTGGTTCCATGTCTGTATGTTATTTGTGATGTATGTAAGTTTGGATGTGGGTGGGAGTACATTAGTTTCGTGTAGGTTAAGTGGTGTGTAAGATTTGTCTGCATATGTTACTGTTTTGTGTAAGACTGAAGTATCTGATTTGTTATAAAAGTATTGTCGTAAATTGTGTATTTGTGTTTGGTGTAATAGTTTTATATCTGTAAGTCCTCTACCTCCTTCCGAACGAGGAAGGTAAAGTCGTATAGTGGAGGAGTGAGGGTGATGTATATGGTGTTTTGTTAATAGTGTACGTGTGTTTCTCTGTATTTGTTCTAAATCTGTATTTGTCCAACGTATAATCCCGAAAGAGTATGTAAGCACTGGTATGGCATAAGTGTTAATAGCTTTGATTGTATTTCTACCGTGTAATTTTGTTTTAAGTATACTGCGTACTCTTTGTAGGTATTGTGTGATAAGTGTTTGTTTTATACTCGTATGTTTAATATGTGTATTTTGCTGAAAACCAAGATACTTATAAGTTTCATTCTCGTCCATGGAATTTATTAAATTACCCTGTTCTAGCTCATAATCTAAAAGTTGTCTTTTACCAGCTGTGATGTGTTGTGTTTTACATTTATCAATTCCAAAGTCCATTTGTATGTCACGTGAGAATGTTTCGGTAATGTGTAGAAGGTGATTAAGTTTTATGCTTGTGGAAGAGTATAATTTAAGATCGTCCATGTAAAACAGGTGTGTAATGTTGTGATGTATTTCGTGGTTGTGCTTAATATTGTACCCAAAGTTAGTAGTGTTTAACAAATATGAAAGTGGATTAAGAGCAAGACAAAACCAAAGCGGACTTAAAGAATCGCCTTGAAAAATGCCTCTTTTAATTTGTATTGGGTCAGTAATAAGTTTTGTGTCGTTTAGTGTAAGTGTTAACGTAGTGTTCCAACATGACATTATGTAATTGAGGAATTGTGTAATATTGTTGCTGACTTTGTATATTGAGAGTACTTGTTGTAACCAAGAGTGTGGTACTGAATCGAATGCTTTTTTGTAATCAATGTAAGCAGTGTGTATGTTTCGTTTGTTATGTCTGGATTGTTCAAGTATTACAGAATCTATAATGAGGTGCTCTTTACAGCCTCTGGAACACTTGGTACACCCTTTTTGTTCTTCGTATAAAATGTTGTTATCAGTACAGTGTTGGTATATTTTGTTGGTAATGCATGATGTAAGGATTTTGTATATTGTAGGAAGGCATGTAATTGGTCTATATTTAGATGGGTCTTGTGTATTGTTGTCTTTTGGGAGCATGTAAGTGATACCTTGTGTAAAGAATGCAGGAGTGCGATCTGGTGAATTAAGAAGTTCAGTAAATTGTTGTGCAAGGTAAGAGTGAGTGTAGGTAAAATATTTCCACCAAAAGTTGTGAATGTTATCAATGCCTGGACTTTTCCAGTTATGTAAGTGATTAATAGTTTGAATGATGTCTGTTGTAGTGATGTTTGTGTTATTCATAGGAGTAATGTATTCAGTGCGTGTGGTTTCTGTGGTAATCCACGGGGCGTGTGGATTGTGTTTAATGTCTTTGGTCCATAAGTCAAACCAGTATTGCTGAAGTGAGTGTAGAGATGGTGGAATGAGTTTTTCATTAGTGCTGTTTTGTGTTAGTGATCTGTAAAATAGTTTTTCGTTATGTTCGTTATTATTATTATTATTATTATTATTATTATTATTATTATTGTGCTACCTACATATTCAACTTATTGAATCAACGCCCCTAAGAATGGCATAAGGTAGAACGAACAGTAATTAGTTGTTAATTAAGTGCTCATTTAGCGCCCCAAGTTCTTTATTTCAAAAACAGACTGAAAGAAAACAAGTATAAATCTATCTCGTTAGATGATTAATGGGATGACTTCACCAAAAGATATGTCTCGGTCAGACAATTCATTTTGCTCCGACAAAACGTTTTCAAGATATTCGCTCGTAAAGTTTTGACATCACCAATAGATATATTTCTTCCAGACGTCCAAATTCCCCTTTGTGAGGACCATCCTCCGACAAACTGTTCTTGAGATATAAGGAATTATTTATCCGATCACGATAAGGAGTCGACGAGGAGGCTATGGTTGGTAGAAAACCGTTCCTTTTAGTCTAAGACCAGTGACATTTCTTAGTGATTATTTAGTTAAGGCCTATTTTTTGTGAGAATGTTGTGGGGGTATGTATAAGTGTCAGACAGAACGCCTCCAATAAGTATCGTAGGTCTCGCTCCAATCTGTCAAAAATTATGATCAAAATTATTTTTCAGTTAAGGCTGCAATTTTTGTAACTATTTAATTGGTAGTCCCTTTTGGTACCGATCGATTAGACGGTATTTAAGGGGTTGCAGATGACCTCTAACATGTGTAAACACCGAATTTTTAGCGCATTTTTTTAAAATTAAAAAAAAATGTGCTATTGTTTGCGTTTTGTCCGTCCGGACCCACTTCTGCCGGTGTGAACTACTTCTAGGGGAATGGTCCTCGAGTCCTGGAATTTTGTGCAGTAGGTAGCCTATACCCTGAAGGTGTGCCAGACAGCCATCAAATTTCGCATGCCTTTAGTGGTGCCAAGTTAAACTTTAGAAAATGGGGGGGGGGGGGGGGGGGTAAGCACATGTTCTACCCTTCATGGTATTCTAATGAAAGGTCTCATGGAAATAAATTGGTTTGTACAAACTATAACTACCAACTACTGCACTTCTTTCTAAGTCCCCTCATCAAAGTACAGGGTGGAGGGAGAGAAGGGGAGAGTGGAACTAGTTTTATCCTTATGGTACTCTAATGAAAGGTCTCAAAGAAAGGAATTAATTTCTACCAACCATAGCCCTCCTCATCGACCTCTTATGGTGATCGGGTATATTCCCTTCGATTCCCTTATACCTCAAGAACAGATTGTCGGAAGCTCGGTCGGAAGAGGGTACTCACAAATGGCGATTGAGACGTCTGCAAGGAATATATCCATTGGTGATGTCAAAACAAAAGCTATTTCGGTTTAAAAAAATGCGCTTTATCTGCACAAGAGTTGTGCACAATTTATACTTGTTTAACATTAAGTTACGCTTCAATTATTTATATGTTGTTATCTCGGTTGTTATGTCAGCTGTTTCAATTCTAAATATCAATTGGCAGAAGAAAATTCCGGTATCAACACCCTTGCAAAATGATGGAAACGTCCCTTGTAGGCGCCTTGATTTTGTGTCGTCCGTCGGGCGGAGAAACGGTTTCCCAGGTAGTATCTACGACGAAACGTTGGCCTATCTATGTGAATGAAGGTGCTTAATTGTCTTGACCTGCAAGGAACACATAGAGCTGGCAGTTAATATCTTAAGGAACGATATGTCATAGACGTAAAATCATGGTCTTCTCGTTTTTCAGTGGCCATGAGCAACACAACTACTACTACTACTATTATTAACGAATAGAACAGTCTGCAACCAAAATATCCTGCGTTGTAACGTTTTCAGGCAGTGGTTTTTTTTCAATGTGTAAAACCCGAGGTAAAACCTCTTCCCTGATAAAGATCGCTGCCTTCTGGATCATGTTTGCGAAAAGTTCTTCATCAATTATTATTCCGGATATGGGTGCAACGAGGGGTGCAATATATCTTATATCTCGAGATATATCTAGTACAACAACATCAAAGAGTAGGTACCTATTGCACCAAAATCTACTACTTAATTGATGATGAACTTTTCGCAACTATATGGATAATTATATGATCCAAAAGACGGTGATCTTTCTCAGGGAACAGGTTATACCTCCAGTTATACGCACTGAAAAAAAACATTGCCACAACATTCTCACAAAAAATAGGCCTTAACTAAATAATTACTAAAATATGTCACTGGCCGAGTCACTGGCTCTCCTACTATTTTGTGGAAACCTTTAATTGGATTACCATGAAAGATAATCAACGGCGTAAGACTAAGTATATCTCAATATCGTGCGGTTTGAAAATTGAAGAACATAAATCCTAATTTTGTGAAATTTGGACCATTCGAAAGAGTTTTTTCTCCGCTACTTTCTAATTTAACACCATTCATTTTTAAGGTAGTAAGAAAGAGAAAAAATAAACTTTCTAATGATGTATCACAGGACCTATGTTGCCATTCAAAAAAATTCAAGATGGCGCTGGCGGCCGAAATTCTTTTTAACCTCAAAATAATTTCAAATGGAAGCGTTTCAATTTTATATTTCAAACGGTTTGAGCGTGAGACCTTCCGTTCCATCATAAATAGCTACCCTGTAAGTGTAATTAATTATCAAGTGCAGAAATTATCAATGACCGAAAAAGGGTGCTACTATACGCTTGCATTAAAATGTTCAAAAAACTTCCTCTTGACATTCGAAATGTGAAACAGTTCCACCCAGCCCTCAATATTGAACCTTATAGTGTAGAAGAATTTATTCATTGTCGGGTCGTCGTCTTCCATCTTCTTTCATTTACTACAGGATTGGGCAGGGAGGTATGGATGATCATTAATCCATCCATACTTCCCTGCCCAACCCTGTATATTTCACGTTGTTGCTTCCTGTGCTTATTTACTTATGTACATTTCGCAAAATTATGAATTAAAACAAGCTCTTTTTTCCGTTCCGTGTTTCGTTTGAAAGCCATCCTGAAAAAAGTGTTCGCCACTTCAAACTTCAAACTTCGCGTTTGCATTTCTTCTTTAATTTTTTTCACGGCAACCCGAGCAGCAACCATATGAATTACAAAGACTGGTGGCTCGTTTTTAAATAGTTTTGAGGTATGCCCTTTCCGATTTTGCAATTTTTTTACAAAATTCCTACCCAGAAAGGGCGCACCCCTAAATGGGAGTGCGAAAAGAGAATCTGATTTCGACTAAATTTGGTATCAGGGGGTTTTTGAACATGAAGATCACGAATCTGAAATTAGTTTTCCAACATTCGAAAAAAAAATTCCACTGCAATTCTTCCCCGACTACTAAAACAGAGTGAATTACACGAAATTTGATGTGTGCATACTTGATCAGTAAAGGAACAAAATTGTCGAACAGTTTTTTTTTAAATCACTTTTCAACTCGCTTTTCAAACTAAAGTTATACTCGTTTGAAAGTTGGTCCTTCGTCAGAAAGGATCGCCTGTCTACAGCTGAGTCCTGAGATAGGTACACTGCACTCTCAATAAAAATAGGACACACGGTACATGGGGGTAAATCTAATATAAATCTTACATTAAACTTCCCCTCGTTATAAAATAGACGTGTTTTTGTAATTCTCGATTCACAGATTACATCGGTGATTCGTTTTGAAATGAAAGCCCTGTATATCGCAACACCCTTAATTACGTTGTATTCTGATCACGCAAAAACAACCAAAATATTTAAGAGTTTTTTGGGTCCACTCAAGCTTGTAAAAGGGCGGGGTAAATGACCACCCAAACACAACATAGTTACAAAAATTTCAACTCCTACTAATCATATTTTGTACTTTATGGTAATTCTACTTGGTTGTACGCCTACTTTTCGATGTATCTCGCCTCTCAAGTCATAAAATAAATCAATTTCATTCTCGGCTTCATTCCAGATACACCTACCAGCCAAACATCTAAGCAAATTCAATTTGTACCAGCGACATTCTTACAAAATTTAAACGCCGAAAAAGCTCGTTTATGCTTTTCTATAAGAAAGTATCTGCGTCAGAGAACACCTTGTAGAAATTTGCTTGTGTGTTTCAAGGGATGCAACGTTGTAAATGCAAAATCTGGAAATCGGCAAATTCCTAATTAAAGATGCTCTTTTGTTACACGTGTTCTTTATCCGAAATTCACATGTTAGCTCTTGTGCGTAAAATTAAAAATTAACCTCGTGGAGGTATACCTACCTACAAATCCTCCTACGTACCTACTAATACTCCTATAATCACAGATATGCGATATTATAGGTAGTTTGCAATCAGAGACTTGTTTGCAATCTACATGCATGTTCAGAAACCACAAACGGCATTTTTATATTATCACAAAGGCTCATTCCTGTTGTACATAGTACCTATAGTAAAGATGAGTAAATTCCTGATCGTAAGATATTCATGCTAATGGCTCTCGAGTAAAATTAGTCTCAGTGGTTAAATATAACTTATAACAGGGTAAGTAGATGCCCAATTTAAAAATCGACATAAAGTAAACACAGGGTAGAATTCAAATTGATTTGAAAGTAAGTCAATAACCGCCGAACTTTGCGATAGGTTCCTCAAATATTTAGAGTGGTCAAGAATATTAATAAGGAAATCAATTTATCAGATTGAATGCTCAATAAAAGCTGCGGGGTGCTTTTTACTTACTTTGAATTTAGTCAATCCGTATTTAATCGGTAAGTAGGTACACTGATCAACCACCCCACATCGCGTTTTCGGGCGCTTATTAGGACGATAAAACCGCACCACACAAGAAGCAGCTGTTTTAATCGACGTTTAGGGGACACTTGACGAGTAACTTCGAACGATAGATAAAAGCCTAACCCACCACTGACCACTGAGCTGGTATTCCACCAAAACACAGAAATATTATCTTAACCGCTACCTCGGACAGAGAAGTGACGGCGTCGCGCAGAAAAGAGACGGTGACCGGCGACGCATGCTGAATTATTACGGCAAGAAAGAGACGCGCAATCTGCAGAGGGAACGTAGACTTCAAATTCGCAATGGTGGGGGTTGTTAGAACAAAAACCTGTTCTTTGTAGTGCTGCTCCGCAATAGATGTCCACAAAGCATTAAAGATCCAAACTGTACGTGGCGCAAAGTATACAGCGTTGAAAATAATTAACCAAAAACTTATAAACATACGTTATTTCTTCTTTATTTACAAAAAGATTGACAGCAATAAAAATTTAATACAAAGTGTACGCATAAAATCAATAAAATAAATCCGGCCATAATTAATGACGATTCGCTTGGATTTAATGAAGAAAAAAACAGTTACCCATTCTTAATGGTGAAAGGATAGCACAAGTTAATTGGAAACCCGATATATATTTGAAACTTTAATTATTAAATGCCAAGGGTAAGGTTTCTGGGGTTTTCAGTAGTTGCAGCTGCAGCAGCTTTCTTCCTCTTAGTATTGTCTTTCAATGAGCGGCCTGTATCTGTTTATCCAAAACATTCACAAATCTACTCAAATGTTATACAAGAAGAATATGCACCCCACAATTACAGCTACACCTCAACAATCAAGGATGTTATCAAGCAGCAGGGCGCTTTTATTGAACAGGCGACATCTGACTATCCCTTTCCGAATAATTTGAAATTACAAAATTTCACCCTGTCATCGGGAGGAAGGCCTTTGAGAAATATTATTATAACAACGTGGAGATCGGGCTCGACATTTTTAGGCGACATTATTAATGCCGTCCCTGGAAATTTTTATCATTACGAACCGTTGTTAAATTATGGAATTGTTCAAATACGAGGACCACCATATGGCGATACGGCTGTGAAGAACTTAAAAAAATTGTTAAATTGTGATTATACAGATTTAGATAATTACCTAGCTTTTGGACAAACGCATGTCTACTTATTTACGCACAATAAGAGATTATGGGATGTGTGTGAGCTGCATCAAAAGTATTGCTGGGATCCGACGTTCCTAAGCGAATTTTGTAAATTGTTTCCATTTCAGTCCATGAAAGTGGTACGATTGCGCCTCGAACTAGCAGAAGAACTTTTAAAGGATGAATCGTAAGTACATAAGTTAGTTACTATGTACCTAGCTAATTGTGCCAATACGCTCAATTCTATATACAGTGATTGGGCAAACATACCTCTCGATACTTGTATTTTAAACAAATTTATTTGGATTTCAAACGAAAAGCTTTCATTATGTGTTGGAATACGTCTAACCTAAAATACTGCTAAATGAAATTCTCGGTTCACTCACTTATCATTCATGAATTAATTAATATATAGCAGCGCATAGAGACACTAGTATTACTAATCATGATTGCACTCTCCTACTTAAATGAAATAAATTAACTTATAAGAATGAAGTAGCTCACATGGTTATGTTGACAAATTCAAGTGACAAGTTTGTATTTGTACCTATAAGTTGGGAACTTGGAGGGAAATACATTCTCAAAATCATTGAATGTGACCTGTGTTTACAGTATATGGGTGTACCATAAAAAGAAATTGTAAGTATACCCGAGAGTACAGAGTACACCCACCATCATCAAAAACATACTCCAATCTCCTAGTGTCAGTCAGTGTCAGTATGACATTTAAAAGCAAAAATTAAATTATTCCATTGTACCTCTAATGTGACATTTGCTTGAATGAAAATAAAACCCAAAAATAACAACCCTTGCTGTGTTTTTGGTCACTCTGCCGTATACCGGGTGACCCAATGACTGTTCCTCTCGAGAACCGTTCGTCGTATGAGGGGTAAAAAAATTATTGGGTAAATCGGTTATGAAGAATCGGTGGAAAATATTTTCAAGTTCTAAAAATTACCACCAGATGGCGTAACTAGCATCTTACATTTTAAAATTGCATTTTCTTTAAATTTCGCATAATAAACTAAAAAAATGTTATTCACATTTTTAAAGAGAACCAGTTTATCATTTTCGTAAAAACAAAAACTCGGTTATTTCAAAAACAAAGATGGCGTGGGGCGTTCAATTGTTTTTGCAATAACCTGCTTTAACTTCTTAACCGTTTGACGGATTGTAACTAATTTGATATCCTTGAAAAGAGCATTCCTTGGGCAACAAGAATCAACCAAAATATAGTTAATTTAGTTGAATCCTTCTCCGCTCGGGGGCTAGTTTTGATACTGTGATCCAAAATCCTAAAAAAAATCAAATGGAATGATATGACTTTTTCTTTATGAAAAAGTAGCCAAATAACACCCAAAGAGGCCAGTGAAAACGGTTTTTCAAAATCTCGTTCCTAACCTCAAATATTGGGAAAATGAGATTAATTAATTAATTAATACAAATCATGATCATTTGGCTACTTTTTCATAAAGAAAAAGTCAAATCATTCCATTTGATTTTTTAGGATTTTGGGTCATGGTTTCAAAACTATCCTCCTGGTGGAGGATTCAACTAAATTAACTATATTTTAGTTGATTCTCATTGCACAAGAAATGCTTTTTTCAACCATACCAAATTTGTTAAAATCCAAAATCGGTCAAACGGTTAAGTCAAAGCAGATTATTGCAAAAACAATTGAACGCCCCACGCCATCTTTGTTTTTGAAGTAACAGAGTTTTTGTTTTTACGAAAATGATAGATAAATTGGTTCTCTTTAAAAATGTGAAAAAATTTTTTTTAGTTTATTATGCGAAATTGAAAGATGCAATTTTAAAATTTAAGATGGCAGTTACGCCCTCTGTTGGTCATTTTTAGAACTTGAAAATATTTTTCAGCGATTCTTCATAACCGATTTACTCAATAATTTGTTTTACCCCTAAGTCATATGACGAACGGTTCTCGAGATATGGCCAAGTAACAGTCTTATTGGGTCACCCGGACAAGTACTTTTATTTCATTACCTACATACATAGGAACAGGTATGTAGGTACTTGAGATAAGAAATATCCTCGTAAATACCATGTAAATACCTACTTAATTACAGGTACAGGTGCATTTGTGGGGAGGTACCTAAGCGCAGGTATAGGTACAGTCTCGGGTACAGCATAAAATTGACTAAATATTGTAGGTACTTTGGAAGGTACAAGGTGTGCAGCATGAATATTCTGGCCCTAAGAAATGCTTTGTCGAGATTATGTTTTTTTTTCATAATACCTATACTTATGTTAGAATATTCTGCATGTTTTAAAAATATTTTGAGTTATACAGGATGCGATCACGAAGTAGAGAACCAAAAAGTTACACTTTTTTTAATGGAACACTCTGTACTGTGTTCCAAATTTTAATTCGATATGAAATTCTGATGAACATGTTGTTTTATCCCATATTTAAAAGTTTATTTGCATGGTGTTTTCTAAAAGTATGATGTTACAAAATTTCATCAGTTTTTTTTAAATAAAAATGGAACACCCTATATATTTTTGTCTCATCATTTAACTTTTTAAATAATCTTTCTATATCACTAGCAATTACGAAGATATACTTACCCTAAAAAAGGGTTGAATATGGGACACCCTGTACATCCACTGGCGCTGATGGCTACAATTCAGTAAACGAAATCGAAGCCTAGTTAACTTTACTATACTTGGTACAATAGTTTACTTTACAGGAAAACCAATCAAAAGCGCGGACGCTTCACTAAAAATTCTTTATTACGTTATAGTCTACACTCTTCAACATATCCTTCAGTGACGCTGGTTGAATGCCATCCCCTATACCTTTTTAATATTTGCGAGTGTGAATTTAGCGGAAGTTCTTCGTAATGATCAGAGTTTCAAATATTAAGCGATTTTGCTTGACATATTTGCAGGTGTTGATCCCAACTGATGGTTGAATTTAACACTTGCCATTTTTATAAAACAAAAAGAACCTTCCGAGGTCAACATTAACAGGCCTTAATTTAACATACAGGGTGTTTCTAAATCAATATCCAGCGTATAATAGTTGACCATCCATTGCCCAGTAAGAACACCAGTGATCTTCCAAATCTGGCTTGTATTCAGTTTTAGAAGTTTAGAAGACCTAGATTTGCCCTGTTAGAAAGGCCCTGAACTGTCTGACTTCGGTTGCTTGTTGCCACTGCAGAGCCTGGAATTGACTGGTCACTCCCAGTCTTTAATCCTGGACCTAACAACGGAGGGAGCAATTCCTAGGGTAGGCTCAGGTCCGACGAAGAAGCCACCACTGCCTTCACAAACCAGCTCGTCCGCCCTTTTGTTGCTCCCTATTTCGCATTGTGCTAGTACCCAGATCAAACTTACCCTACTAGATTCACCTAATCTATCTAAAGTTTGCCTGCAATCAAGTGTCAAAGCCGATCAGAACCTGTCTGCCTGCTGGCAGGACCCTCAACGCCGCCGGCGCCCGACTATCACTGCATATGTATATAATAATAATAATATTCTGAAAACATCTTCCATAGTTAGAAAATTCTTACATCAAATACAATAGAAGATCGCACAACTTGCAAACAACCCGTCGTGTAGTCATAGATCCGCAACAGCGAGAATAAATTAAATAATAATAATAAATGTCTTTATTAAATGTATATTACAATACATTTAAAGTCGAAGTTCTGCATGAAAATTAATTTAAAGAAAGCTTCGTTCACATGTAACAATTTGTTCTTCCACTTAACCTACTGATGATATTCTGGGGTAGTGACCTTATATCTTTTCGGTCTTAGTAAGACAACCCGGTATGAGAGTTTCCTCTTAGATGCGCCCGTGCCCAAGGTTGCTTCAATCCTTCCACTCATCCCAATCGTTTAGCCGTATGGAACCATTCCAGGCTTCTACCTCCACAGCTAAGTGTAAAGGCTCTAGTAGTCCCAGAAGTGCCTCCATGGCCAAAGTTGGCGTGGTTTTTATGGCTTTAGTAACTCTCAGACAGGCTGAGTATCTGAACCTTTCCTAGCTGCTTTCTGTAGGTTGCCCTGTGCATGGCAGGCCACCAAACAAGTGCATCATACAGTATTATTGGCCTTATCTTTACAGTGTAAAACAGTTTACAGCATTACAGCTATCCTCATATGACACTATTATGGCTCGCTTACTAATGCGGCAGTCTACCACGTGCCCTGCTTTCCGACAGAGCAAAGTTGGTCCGTCCAACCGCTCTTACAGTTTCGACACATATCAGTCCCAGTCAGTGGATTGGGGATTCTGAAACCTACAGAGCCTGCAGCGGGATGCCAGGTTTAGTTGCAAAAGAATGTGCCTGTGGTCTGAAAGCGACGGCTCATCAGACACTCTCCAACTCGTGGTCCTGTGAGCTATTGAAAAGGAGCCCAACATCACTTCGATAACTGGGGCTGCTCCCTGATTTAAAACATTCAAATCAATTATTTGCAAGTACTCCAGAAGGTTGTCGCCTCTCGAGTTCGTATCCATGCTGCCCCACGCAATATGGTGTGCATTTGCATCACAGCCAACCACAGAAGAAAGCCCACTATTTCGACGGTACTCTATCAACTTATTTAGCTCCCTGATAGGTGTGAGCAGTGAGCAGACCACCAATGAAGTGCCTGCTCCATCTTCTGCTATCTTTCAGCTGAAGTCTTAGAGCTACGAGTTCAATGTGAGCATCATTCGTCGCACGGTACACATCCAGGCGATACTCCAAACTTGGATTAGTTTTTGTTGAGCAATTATTGAAGCAACAGCTGTCCCAATTCTGTTTCTAAGGTCGGGTAGGTCAGCTGGTACTAGAGGCACGTACACACAATCCTTAATAAACCCCCAAAGGTAAAAATCACATGGTTTCAGATGGAGTGAACGTGCAGGTCATGCGAAACGGTTCATCCGATCTGACACCATGTGATTTTTACCTTTGGGCAAAGAATACTCTTTGCTTTGGGGATTTATTAACGGATCATGTGTAATACTTGCCTACACTACCAGCTCACCTACCGCAAATAAGAAAGAGGGTTGAGGCAGCTGTTGCAACAATTACTCAATCAACACTACCTAATTTAAAGTTTGGGCAGAACTGTACTATCGACTGGATGTGTGCTGTGCGACAAATGGTGCTCACATTCAACATTTGTTAGCTTGTAGGGACAACTTGTTTGTGCTGCTCCATTATGGCTTTTGATTCGCGCATCGGGACTACCAGTCTCCCCGATCCCGTTCCCCTTCTGAGTAGCGTTTTCCGACTTTCCATTTTCAAGGATCTCGCGGGAACGCCTTAGAAGTTAGGCAACCAAAATATCACGTATACTGTGCAGGTTATACACATTGAAATATGATATGAATATGATGCTTCTGCAAAATCCAGGACATATTCAATTAGGAGAGTTGAAAATTTGTCAGGGTTGACCTTTATTAAACGGCAGAGCAAAAGCGATGCAAGCTTATTTAGAGGGGAGTAGATGGTATGTGTCCTCTGTCCGTGAACATGATAACTGCTAAACGCTTGGGCCTATTAACGATTTGGTTCAAACCTCGGTTCAAACTTAGCACAGTTGATCTACCACCATATGTAACAAACCTAATTGAAAATGGGTCAAATCCAATGACCCCGTAAGGTCACACCGAGGCGCTCTGCCGTTTTTTTAGATCCACTTTGGACGTAATACGCAACATAAAATTAATACGCATACTTTTCAACTCTTGTCAAGTTAATTCTTCAGGTTTTAAATAAATAATAATTATCTAGAAATGCTACAGTTCATTTTTTGCACATTATTTGCACAATGAGACAAACGTCTATTTTTTCTTTACACGTCCCTCGGAAAAAGGCAGATTGTGAAATTTTATGGCCCTAGGGTAAGACTACTACCGGACCAATTGGATTGTAAACACTAAACAATTCTAAACTACTCTCCTATCCAATTGGTTAACTCGCCCCATTTTGAGAAATGGATCACCAACGTCCAATAGATGCTTCTGACTATAACCGGACCTATTTAAACCTAAAACAAACTCAGTGACAATGACAGTAGTCTATAAAATAAATGTTTATGCTCGGAACTCTGATTGATTTTTAGTGTCAGGTCTAACAATGAGGTTAACAATGAGGAACTCCATATAGTGATCATGTGGAGACCAAATTTTAATTTGGAAACATGCATATGTCTGTGAAATGTTGAACATTCAAATCAAACTACAGAAACTTATTTTCATGTATTGTTTGTACAATTGTACATTGACTTACAATTGATCACTACTACTATTTGTATTCATAACTTTAAATTAGGTATCATTTAAAAAAGAAAAATAATTCATTTTTACATTTACTGTACATTAATGTAATTTTGTGTAAACATCCTATAGATCTCATGTATACAAATGCATTTTAGATTTACTAAGCAAAAAACCAATCACATCCGAATACACCAAGAGATCTTAAATTACTTTAACAGATGCTTGTGAAAATGTATGTTTGAACAGCTTGTTTATAATTATAATATTCTATAAATAGGGGAATGTAGTCAAAGTGACGCAGTTATTATGTCTAATTTTGGAGATACCTGAGGTACCTTCCTGTTACTTGATTATTTATTGTTATGCGACCAAGACTGTAAATGGATAGCCCAAAAAAATGCGCAATGCACGTTCTAATAGTTTTCTTTAGCATTTCTGATTCTCAAGACACCGAGAAGGATTTTTTTGCTACTTATATGCTTTATGGCTTCACCTTTACCATTGATGCAACTTTTTTAATATTATATTAAGGTAGGAGATGAACTGTTATTCTAAATTCTGGAAAAAGTAGGTAGTAGGTATGGCAAATTTAAGAGAATTTAACACTTTTACAATATAGTGGCGTAAGCCACATTTACACTTTCCTTGGTAACTTTTTGTTCCCAGACTGACACTGACCATTGAACACAATTTAGTGAGAAACTATTTCCATTATTTGACAATCCTATCAAAAATTTAACAAATATGTGATGGCTTTATAACAGTATGTATCATTTCAGTTTAAATGTACGCATCCTTCTACTGGTACGAGATCCGCGAGGTACATTACAGTCCCGGAAACACAGACATTGGTGTCCAGGAGCTCCTGACTGTGATCAACCAAATTTGTTATGTGAAGATATTGCGGCAGACTATGAAACAGCAATAAGATTCCAAAATGAATATCCTACACGATTTAGGTTCTCCATCAAATATTCGAAAGGGCGAGGGTAATCTAATTCTTAAAATTGTAGGGCAATTCGTTATGAAGATCTCTCCATTGATCCCTACCGGCACGTGCAGGATCTTTTCCAATTTTTCCAACTTCACTTTCATCCGTCTGTAAAGGCGTTCCTAGACTCGCATACGAAACTAAATTCTGGGGGAACGTCCAGTACATTTCGCCATTCGAAAAGTGCACCATTTCATTGGCGAACGGACTTGAATTTTTCAGAAGTTCAATATATTGAAAAGGACTGTGATCAAGCAATGAAGTTGTGGGGGTATGTTAAAGCACACAATGAAAGTCACTTGCGTGAGTTTAACCCTCTTGAAGTTTACACTGTTGAGTAATTTGCAAAGTTTAGGAAACTTTTGACTGATATTTAAAATGCATTTAAATTATTGATATTATACCTAATTTTTTGCACTCTCGGATCACGATAGTTATATGCAGAGTGTTTTAATGGGTCATTAAAATACTATTCGCAAATTTGCAATTGGGATGTGAGTTTACCTATATTTCATTACTTACCGACGTCAAACACAATGTATGGTGGTAGGTTTTTGTACCTTTTTGAAATGATTATAATTCCCTGCCAACAGGGGATTATCGATCCACACAATGGTTTAGCTTTAGATTATTAAAAAATTACAGGGTCTCAAAGTGTTCTTGAGATATATTTGTCCATTTTGAAAGAGCTGCTATATGCATAAAGAGTATGGTTGCATGCCGTTTGCATATTTCTATAACTTTACCACATCTCATCTGCAATTTTGACCACCTACTTTCGGAATAATGCTTGTACCTTTGTTTCCAGCAAAATAGCATTTGTTCTGACGGTGCACGAAATAGGATTTATTTTATATTTCGAATTAAATTTGTTGCCATTAATTAATTGATTGATATTAATTTAGTTAGGTGGTAAGTTAAGGCTTATTAGATCTTCCTGTAAGAGTGCAACCATATGCCATTTAAATTGGGTGCATAACATCTAATTATTAGATGTTAAAACTAATTGCTCAACCATTGTTCAATTTAAAACGGTTTTGATAACTTTGGTTTCTCTGATTGTGAGGGTTAAACGTACTACAGTGATAAAATGAATATTTGCTCAATTAATGGCAGCTGTTTACTTCTGCATTGGTATTGTTTTTTTCTATACCGTAAAACACGTAGGTAATAGTATTATATTGTCCTTGTACTATCAAGGTAATGACAGACAGCAATTATTAATTTTTAATTGATTTGTTGCCACTATAAAAGTGAACACACAGTGGAATTGGTAGAAATAAGGTACTTTTCCCTTGAAATGTCAAATATTGCTTTCGCTTGCATATCGTGCCTTAAAATGCTTATATACAATTAGAAACCCATAGCCTTATATAATCATTTCCAAGCATGTGGTGTGAGGGTTAAATTGAACTCAGATCCACAATGTCCTCGTTGCTGCACAAGTGAAATAAAATCAGACTGGAATAGACCTCCACTTATTTAAGTACCGTACTTAGAATCTACAGGAACAAAACAAAGTAAAACTTCAATCAACTCCTAATTAATAAAAAATGAAATTAGGAAGATCACATACCTACTCTTAATGAATCGCACACTCCCCAGGAAAATAAATTTACCATCGTCCACCAAAGGCTTTAATATACTTTGCTGCAGTGTCAGTGCTTCTTTCTTAATTTTTATCACAGCAACCGCAGCACATAGGTTTCGCATTTCCGATTTTTTTCAAATTCTTAAGAGGATTGGAGACCACGTGACTTTTTCATGCGTAAACAAACTTTCCCCTTACGTCTCCATCGGAGGTGTTACCTAAATTCTCATTGCACTGTAATCTTACATCTACCAGCATATATTCATCTCTGTCACACATATTGTATTCCAGAACTCTCAGAGCAGAACACGCGCGTCCTAGTAGCATGCGCTGTTTATACTCTGTGGCAACACTGCTGCGCTTTGACATTTGAGCTATAGTATTCAAAACAAAATACGAAGGTTAGCTCAAGTTCGACTTTAAAGTATATGCAACAAAAATGAGAGTGCTTAATTTTTGAAAAAAAAGCAAGAAAAACGTGTATTCACACGCCACCGAATGGTGCTTTAGTAGCCAACGAAAAAATAAATGTTTAGGCTTGGAATGTATGGAAAATTCTGTTTCTGTTTTGCTTTTTTTTTTGGAAACACTGAAAAATATGACCTGTAATAACACACAATAATGTTTTGTACCTACAACTTTACCTTGCAAGTAATCTAATTTTTCTGCAGCTTTTTCGTTTTGCTCTCAGGGTCTTATGTCGATTTTATGGATTTTTACTATTTTTAACGTAATTTCTCATGATGTTGCAAATTTCCGCCACTGAGCAATACACGTTTATTTGCTTTGCACGAAAGATCGAGTCAAACCCCTAGGTCATACCCACTAAGCAGTCGAATTCGAAACTGCCGTACCGAGAATGATAACACGCGGTCCGAAAGCAAAACAAAACCAGGATACAATAATTTCAACTTACTTTTGCTCTTAGGGCGTTCTTCATCTCGATAAATTTATTCGGCAAATAAGTGCCTTGACAACGATTGTATCTTATCTATGTAATTTATTCGGAGAATAAAGTTATTAAAGGGTCCAGGCCTTCGGTTCATTCAAATTTGAAGTTCTGCGTGACGTCATGCGCGGACTAGACGAATTTAGAACGGCAATCTAGTATTATCTTGTTTTCATTATATCATAAAACAAAACGATTTGTACCAAGAAGCGCGCGGCGCTATAATTAGACAACTCTCCGCGGTGTTACCACATTCGTAGTACCTTTCTTTATTCATCACGTACACAAGATTTTTATGATCACGCGCCATCTATCAGGTAAATCTTATTTGCCTCTAATTTTGTTATTGATTTTACAATTAAATAGCGCCGTTTACCGATAAATTAGAATCACATTGTCGAAAACCGCCTTAAAATCGAATTAAAAATAACGAAGATATAGCGAAAATCGCATACGATTGGGGTATTCAATCCTCTTAAGCGTAGTTTACACGATACGATCTCGGCTACCTGGCTACGATAAATCGTAACAATGTGACTGTCCAATTTATTGTTGCAATAAATCAAAAGAGTGAGTATTGTGTACATATAACGATTTCTTGTTCTAATTTCTTTGTCCATCACGGTACAATCCATCAGTGCCAAATAGAGGGTACTTGCGACCCTAGGTCAAATTTACCCGAGCGGCCCGGCCCCTGGGTGGAACTTCCTAGGAGTGATCGTCAGAGCTTAGCATTGTGAGCAAGCCAGCTTTGATATTATTACATGTGGCTTAACTTATTACTTATAGCAGCTGGGGACAACGCTCTGTTGACGCTGCTGGACAAATATGCGACATTTACGCCGTAGCGTAGCCTCACTTAGATTTTTTGCTTTGCCACAAGCCTAATAATTCCCCAATACTTTGCATGCGAGAATAACTATCGGACAAATTTTCTATTTTCCAGGAAATTTGTCCAATGGATATTCTCTCACGAACAGGGGATTGTGCAGGGGTGTACTAAGTATATGAAAGCTTATGCACTCCAAGTGTGCAACTATCAAAAATTAACTTTTGACATTCATCACGTGTTATTGGCCCAAATCTGTCAAACTTGTTATGTATGCACCAATTTTATTGGGAAAAATGTCAAACTTGATTGCTCGATGACCAAGAAATGATGACATGTGTAATTTTGGTGATCAACATATTTTTGGGCAAAAATTGTTAAAATCGTTATTTATGTACCGGTTTTTTGTAGGGAAGAAGAACTCGTATCGACTTCGGGTTTTCACTAGATGTGGAACTATCAAAAATTTAAAATTGATTGTAGCATCTATCACTTTATTGCTCAATTACGACCTAAATCCTTATTTGTGCAACATTTTTCGTGGGAAGAAGACCAAATTCGATTGCTCGATGCCCCAGAAATGATACATGTGTATTGTATCGACTTTAAAAGCAGTCTTCATCGACCTCTATGTGAGAAGGCTGTGCTGTCCATAATCACTCAACAACCCAACCTTTGACTGGCTGCCCCCGTTTAAACCTAGTCTGCCCCATGTTCATCATATCATATTCATTTTAATTTTACCTTAAGGGAACCACCTAGTAGACGATAGAAGAGAGATACATCTGCACTGATAATGTTGCATACTTGATATAAAATCTCAGTGTAGTAGACTGTTTTATTAATGAACTGAATGCATCCTGTCATCTGACACGCTAATGATGAACTCTACCCACTTAACATCTTTTACTAACCAAATCTACCAACTTACATATATTACTTAACTATATACAACAGATAAATATCCTCCAAGCTTTATTACAAGTATGAAGCAGAGTGCCCAGTTTGTCAGATGGAGCCACAATTTCATTTCATAGTCATTTACAATGATGCATCAGGTTGTAGCATAAATGTATAAAAAAACTTGAGATTTGCAGTTTCTTTGCAAGCCGGTCTCATCTTCTGATTTGATTATTAAACCCACTAGGTATAAGTACAGTCAAGTTGTAGCTTTATCTTGAAATATTATACGCCTCACAAAGGCACGTAGTATATGCACAGGTAAGTATATTTCTTCTTACTCTTACAGGTGTCCTTTCATTTGGCAGTGCCCCATTGGTAGACCTCTCAATCGGTACTTATACTTCATTTTTTTTCGCTTTCAGTCCTGTTCATGGTTGGATATATGTATATGCGGTACCTACCCATCCTACTCACCTGCAGCAATCCATATTGTGCAAGAAGTATTTCTAGAGGCAAAAAAACATGTTCTAGTAAGCAATTAACAATAAATATTAAGAAATTCCTTAAAAAAAATACCTAACACAGATCATTATACAGACGAATTCTGGAGAATTGTTAAATAATCACTACCTAATAATATTGCACCCCTATGAATTTGTTAGACATTGCACACAGTTAGAAAATTTTCATTGATATGGATTTGCTTTCGGTATATATACATTATTTTTTCCAAAACGTGTAACTGAATGCAAGGCCTCTTTACGCATGCTCTCTTCCTCCACCACGTATACAGTAAGTTTTTTTTAAATGCAAACATAGGAGTTTTCATACAATGTAATTTCTCTATGTTCGATTTAAAAAAAAAACACATCAATCTATGAGGTGTGCGCGGTTCACATTCCCAAATCGCGCAACTTGAGTTACTATGAACAGCAACTCCATAGTCTTTATGATGAAGAGCACTCGGTAAGATTTTTTTAAAGAAGCCATGTGAGGCCATAGCAACTTTAGGATACATTTTTCTTAAACTTACGATAATTTGACCTCACAGGCCACGCACTGACACCACAACTCATTGTGAACCAACCTTCAATTATTTGTAGGTCATGTACACCTGGTATTCTACTAATTTGATCTATTCAATACATTAATGAGGAAAATAAATACCGAAAACAATTACAATAAATGTGTCGAAGTGTCCTCCTTGACATTCTAAGCAATAACTTAACCGATTTCGTAATTAAATTGGACGGCGGTATTTTTAAAAATGTGACAGCTGTCAATTGTATCTACTATACTCATTTGAACTACTCAATAGATTGATGTGTTTTTTTTTAAATCGAGCATAGGGAAATTACATTGCATGCAAACTCCTATGTTCGCATTTAAAAAAATTCACTGTATAACGAAATACTGTTTGGTGAAAATTAAATCGAACTGAAGTAGTAAATAATGTTTGAGAAATCGGCCATAAGAGTTCTAAATTTAAACTTTAATTTGCAGTTTACCATGACTTGTAAAAGCGGCACTTTAGTAACACAATTTTGTTTCTGTTCTTCTGTTTTTTTTTCAACATTGCACAGTAAATAGTAGAAAGTGTAAGGGCCGGTATTATAAAAGTACAGTTCAAGCGGAGATTAATCAAACGGCGATTGAACGTCAAACCAAGATTGAGAGCGGTTGCGTATTATAAACACCTTGGGAAGAGCGTTTGGGTAATCTCCGTTTGAGTTTACGATCTCTAGTATGGTAACACTGCCAGCGAACCGAGGACTTAGACCATATAGTACATGGACTGCTAATTGTAACTAAAATATGGTCAAGGACATCGCCTGGGTATGTGAGTTTCAGGGTAAACGAGTCTGTCCGAAGTTGTTCGATGAGACACGATTTGAGACTGTCAACCTATAAATTAACAAACGTCAATTAATTAATCGCCTAGATATCCCAAAAAAACAAACTTATTCTTATTTGTGGACGTATACGTATAGCAAATAATGAAGAGCATTTAAAGCTTCCCGTACTACGCGGTTACTATAATGCTGCTCTTTAAGCGATCCTAGTGGTGTTCACACGACTTTAGTTTACCCTGAGATTCACATACCCACGACTACAGTGCCCTCTATCCGTGACCATCCATTTTGTATTGAAAGCATAGGGCGAATAGCAGTCCATGTACTATATGGTCTAAGACCGAGGACCAATCAGAGCGCAGAATTTTCAGTGGCCGATGCGCCAGCTGACAGCTGATGACGTTTACGTTCTTCGCACCCATCGCGCCCGCGCCGCTCGTTCTTTTCGCTTCTGTGCCATATGTCTCTGCCACTGTCACTGTGCTGATCTGTTCATCTCCTTGCTAAATCGTTTTACATAGCGCTGTTCTGCCTGCCACTGTGCCAATGATAGACAAGGGAAAAAAGCGAGTTGCTTTTACGGACACGGACTGCGTTCAGTCATATTTACATATAATTGAAAATAAACGGACGGACGCCTCTAATACCAAGCACAAAGGCAAAGCGTCAGGATATCATCAGTTGTAAGCGCTTTGTTTGCATCTTTATCCCTAATCATTCTGTGTTTACATCCTCGCATGGAAGAAAATTGCGGAGAAGTATAACGCTGCATCGACTGAGCTACGCACACTTGAGCAACTGAAGACAAAATATAATCTAGCACAGTGAAAAACCTCACTGATGGTAATGGAGCTGGATCTGGTGACGACAGGCTGACCAATGATGGACAATTATTAATTAATTAGACACCCAGTTGTGCAAAATCGCAAAAATAATAGAACTTCCATAGAAAAGCACAAATCTACCTTTTTGTTTGGGAGGCAATTAGTGCTCCAATCCTGTTTTCTAGGGATGTAAGTAACTATTATCCTTGGATACCCAAAATCTCTGCCGAAATTCCTCTTCATCCTACCTGCAGAAAGGATCAACACGTTCTCTAAAATGTCTGCTCTTCTTCTAATGAACTCATCCTCTGATGAAGAGTCATCGTCGCTTACTGCCCACAGTAACCGACCTCTTGCACGTCCAATTCCAATTATTTCCATTTTATTATAAACAGAAACAATGACACAAAACAAAGTAAACTGGTTAGGATAATTTATTTTAATCTCTACGCGTTCGCGCGCCTAATCTCCGTTTGGGCAGCAAAACCCGAGAAAATTGGCGGGTTGACTACAATCGGAGATTGAGCTCTGGTTAAGACTCAAACGGCGTTTATAATACGTGCAATCACACCAAACTACGATTGAACGCCAATCTCCATTCAAGCGGGCTTTATAATACCGGCCCGGAGTTTCAAATTTATGTATTCTCGTTTCGAGTTAGACAGGAGTATTTCTTTGCCCCCCCCCCCCTTGAAAACAGTTCTAGGGACGCCCTGGACTGAATGCAATAGCCAGTAGGTAACTGGTCATGTGAGAGCGACGGTTTTATAATGATTTTGACTTTATCGGAATATGTACAATTGTACACAAGCTTACTTCGCATCATAGGCAGTCGGCAACAGACAGCTTACTTACCTACCAACCTTCCACAAAGTAGCTACTAAACTGGTTTTTTATAATACAATAAGAGTTACATTATATATCAAGGTAGAGAAGTCCAGTATTATTGCCTGAGCACCAAGATTACATCTCGAGGCGCTTGCGCCGATGGGTGTACCTACCGTGCGAAGGCAATAATAGACTTCTCTACCGTGGTATATATACTATTTTTTTCACTACTAGCACTTGAACTCCTCTAAATTAACATATTATATTGATAAGAAAGTGAACGGTTGGACAGAATTTTTTGTTTAATAATTTAACATGCCAATCAAGTGCGTGGAAGTACAAGTCAAACAGGCCGTATTTTGTTCTGTCATTGAGATATTTTCAAAGAGTTATTTCGTTCGGATTTTTTCAAAATCTGATAATTTTAGGTATGTAATTTCTCGGGAAAAGGCGGATGGTGGCAATTATTCATTTTAGAGAACTTGTCTAAATGTTTATTGAGCGAAATTTCGAGTTGTGTTTTCTAAAAGTGACAGCGTGATAGTTCTCATTATTGACTACTAGTTAATAATGTCCACATTATTAACCACTTGGAACAAATGCCGAGAAAGCGTACTTTACAAGTGGAAAAAAGGTTAATAATCATGTCATCAGACGCTAGTAGTGAAAAAAATTTCATATGACAATCATTTCTTAACATTGGGTTCACCTATTGCTTCTAGAAGATTATAAATAGGGAGAGCTTAAAACGATTTTTATTGAACTAGTCATATAATATACATATATAACCAATTCCTTAGTGCATGTGATTACCATTTTTTAAAGAATTTATTGCTTGACTGTCATTACCAGTGATGATATATGATTATTTTAATTTAAAATCACATTCCGAAATACAAACTTCTCCATACAAAGGTGGCACGTCCGTAAACGCAAAAGGTGTACACTGTGTGGAGGAGTTTACTTTTAATTAAAAAAGTAATAGATTTTACAGTGATCGTTATTTTGAACTTTTATTCTGATTTTATGGTTCCTTCCATTCTGTATTGAATGGTGATAGCAATAATGTTAAATTTTAGATCGCCTAAATAGACAAATTTAGTTATTCGACATGTGTATATTTAGATACACATAATGTAGGCAACGCTTTGGCGTGATATCAAGTAGATGCATATCCTGCACATGGTATTTGGATTAAACTAGATAGATAACAGTGTAAGATTGTGCCTTTACACCCTGGGCCTATTGTTCTTATAAGCACGTGTAGTGTAGGTAGTGAGATAATCACACGTTCATTATTTTAATTACCTAATGATATTATTTTGTATAAAGTTTAAGTGTATATTTGTCTTCGGAAGAAATTTACTCATCATTATCAGTTAGGTTATTTATTGTGATTTTATTGTTATTTTAGTGTAAATTTGTGATACGATCTATATTATTGTCAATTTAATTTAAATTAATGCTCTTTAATCACATATTGGGCTTCCATACATAGATCAATTAGGCATTGCATAATCATTAAAATCCTTAACATTTTAAGTGCTTTTTATATCCAAATGCGGAAATGGGTAAAATTAGAGTAAGTTTTAATGTAATTAAAATTTTCTTATTACTAGATCATAAAGAATTAGTACCTAAAATTTACTATGAAACGATTGGCTTTAAATATTATACCAAGTTCAATAACTTAACAGCAAAGTTTGATTAGTTTACACTACTTGCCTTTATTTGTATATCTACAATTTTAAAATAAAGAGTTTATTGTTGCTTTTTTGTGTTGTGCATAATAAAAACCTCTCATATTATCATTGGTTGTGCAGTGATGACGGAGATTAGGTAAGTACCTACATTTCTCATACTAGGTACCATTTTTAACGTACCTAGGTCGAGATATGTACCTATACAAAAAATGTTGGGTGCATGAACAGATAAAAACGACACATTAATGATCTATTGATATTTCAACTGTGATATAAGAAACAGCAAACAGCCCTCCAGCAGTGGTTTTGTTCATCTTAATTTCTAAATGTTTGGACATATTTTAAAACACACCTATTTAAGTATTTACAAGGACGGAGGAAATAGTAATTCTCTCTTTCAAAATTAATTTTTTTTCTTGTAATGTTTATGTCGCCGAAGTTAACTTGGGATTCGAATTCAGGTTCACAAATATTACAGAATACATTCACTCATCTGTTTGAAATAAAAAATACTTTGCAAACTGTATTTGAAATACGTACTACATTTGTATTTGAAAATATTTTCGAAAAATGCAAACACTTTCTCTGGAAGCCGGAAGACCACAATTCACAATTTTAAACTCTAATAACTCTTATTTTTGGAGTAGAGCGCTGAGAAGGCTACTAGAATGCATGCATGTACGGTAGGTACACTATTGTAGGTAGGTATATCGTACACCAAGGCGTAAACTTGATTGCCTTTTAGCGCATTTTTGCAAATTTATTTGTAAAAAGTAGCTTTTAATCTAACTTTGGCTGGCTGGCCGGCTGGCTGCAAATGTGGGCGCGTGGAAGAACTCTTGTAGAAAGACAACGGGTGTAGGTGTATCTACAAGGCCGTGAAATTTGTCAACCTTAGGGACATGGCTACATGATGTGGGGTTGGCGACATCTGGGCGTCATCCTCGAGCGTAGTATACTAACGTGAAGGTTTTTCAGTTTTTTCCTATCTTCTACCACAGTTTTGGTCCGATTCTTTTCAAATTGGTGTCGTCGGAAAGATGTAAACGCGCACAACTCCTGCGTGGCGGATTTTTGTTTTTTGTCCTAGGGGCGAAATTAACGACCTTTTGCGAGGCGCGCGCGCGCGTCTACGAGAAGTAGTCAACTTCGGGCGCCTTTTACCTTCCGTTGCGAACTCACGCGGTTTAACGTTTCGTAAATCTCGAATCGCTGTCTCTCTTTCTCGTGTCGCCAATAGAAGCGAATTGCGGGTGGGTGAACGGGACGTCGGAAGTGGCTACCGTCAAAGGGAATGTGGTAGCCCCCGACACGATTTTAACTTTAAAAGCGAATTGCGGGTGCACGCGGAAAGTGGAAAACGGTTAGTGAATGTAGTAGCCTTCGACAAGATCTGTTATTGATGGTTGAAAGTGGCGAATAGAATACTGATCTGCCACACAAATATGCGCTGAAGTCCCTTCGATCTCACACGAGGACTTTGATAATTTTTTTATCAAAATTTTGTTGTTTGTAGAGCTACAAGAAACTGAAAGGGAAGCTTAATCTACATAAAATTCTGCAATTATTTTCCTATTTAAGCGACTTTGTATCTCTTATAGCGGAACCTCAAAATTCCTCGCCTCCAATTTTATATGCGGATTTGATATGCACTTCAGACTTCTACCTTTAGTTCTTGGCTAAATAGATTCTACATTGACTGTTTTAATATTTGTGGATCACTAGTATCAATTTCTTTTTTTTTGCATTTTTTTCCATCCATTTGATATCATATGATAACAACTTTTCGGAGATAATAAAATTTATCTTTCAAAGTTATTTATTATTTAAACAACATACACCAGACTGATGAGTAAATTTAATTGCCTTACATTATTATTTACTTTTTAATGATTATCTAGTCAGATTTTGCACTTATTTTATCACCGTTTGGGAACACCAAAAATTGAATTCTATTACGGAGCATTTCAACACTGGCGCGTATACGTACCTAGGAGTTAGCGGTAGTGATCACTGATAAGTAGGTACATATACTAGTAAAAATTGTAGACAGATTGCTAAATACAGGAGTTCTAGACTTCACTTCAGAAACACCTACCAGCATTTGCAGAAAATTCTGTTTGTACCAGAGACATTCTTACAAAATTTAATCGCCGAAAAAGTAGCTGGTCTATGCTTTTCTGATGTCTTTGACATAAACATGCGAGCTTCCTAAGAAAGTAGGCCTATGTTTCACGAATTGCAAGCTTTGTAAATACAAAATGGGGAAACAAATTTCTAATGGAAAAATACTCTTGTCAGATTTTTTCCTTATAGCAAATTCACATGTTATTATCCTGTAGGCAGGAGAATTGTGTGTAAAATTAAAAATTAACGCGTGGCTCTTTAATTTCAAGGAGGTATACCTACATACCCTCCTACGTACCTACCCACTACTGCTACCACCCATATTTACAGATATGAGATATTTCAGGGATAATAGTTTACAATCTACGCATGCACGTTTAAAAACCACAGACGGCATTTTTATAGTACAAACGCTGTTATTCCTGTTGCAAATAGTCAGTAAGATGAGCAAATTCCTGATCGCATAAGATATTCATTATTCATGCTAATGGCTCTCGAGTAAAATTAGTCTCAGTGGTTAAATATAACTTATAACAACGTAAGTAGATGCTTAATTTAAAAATCGACATATAGTAAACACAGGGTAGAATTCAAATTGATTTGAGAGTAAGTCAATAATCGCCGAACTGTGCCACAGGTTCCTCAAATATTTAGAGTAGTCACGAATATTAATAAGAAAATCAATTCATCAGATTCAATGCTCAATAAAAGCTACGGGGTGCTGTTTACTTACTTTGAATTTAGTCAATCCGTATTTAATTGTTAGGTAAGTAGGTATAGGTATACATTGATCAACCACCCCACATAGCGTTTTTGGGCGCTTATTAGGACGACAAAACAGCACCACACAAGAAGCAACTGTTTACGAACCTAACTCACCGCTGACCACTGAGTTATTCCACCAAAGCAGCCTAACCTCAGAGCCGTTACCTGGGACAAAAAAGTGACGGCGTCGCGCAAAAAAGCTACGGTGACCGGCGACTCATGCTGAGTTATTTCGCGCAATCTGCAGAGGGGGCTTAGACTTCAAATTCGCAATGGTAGGGGTTGCCAGAACAAAAACTGATCATTGGAGCGCTGCTCAGCAGTAGATGCTCACAAAGCATCAAAGATTTGAACTGTTGATGCCGTGAAGATACAGCTTTGAAAGTAATTAACCAGAAACTTACCTATAAACAAACGTATAATAAAATTTAATACAAAGTGTACCTACCTACGCATATAATCGAAAAAATAAATACGGCCATAATTAGCAGTTACCCATTTTTAATGGTGAAAGGATAGGAGTTAATTGGATACCTGATATATTTCAAATTTTAATTAATAAATGCTAAGGGTAAGGTTCCTGAGGTTTTTAGTAGTTGCAGTTGCAGCCAGCTTATCCTTCCTCTTAATATTATTGTCGGTTTATTCAAAACAGTCACAAACCTACTCGAATGTTATACAAGAGGAATCTGATGACTCGTCTGATGATGACAGTAGCCACATTGCCACATTCAACGATATTATCAAGCAGCATGCTGCTATTATTGAAAAGGAGACATCTGATTATTCCTTTCCGAACAATTTGGAACTACAAAATTTCACTCTGTCAACGGGAGGAAGGCCTTTAAGAAATATTATTATAACAACGTGGAGATCGGGCTCGACATTTTTAGGCGACATTATGAATGCCATACCTGGAAATTATTATCATTACGAACCGTTGTTACATTTTGGAATCGTTCAAATACGAGGGCCACCGTATGGGGATGAGGCTGTGAAGACCTTAAAAAAATTGTTAAATTGTGATTATACAGATTTAGATAATTATCTAGCTTATGGAAAAACGCATATTTATCTATTTACGCACAATAAGAGATTATGGAATGTGTGTGCAAAGTATTGCTGGGATCCAACGTTTCTAAGGGAATTTTGTAAATTGTTTCCATTTCAATCCATGAAAGTGGTACGACTGCGCCTTGCACTAGCCGAAGAACTTTTGAAGGATGAATCGTAAGTATACATAAGTTAGTTACTACCTAGTACCTACCTATAGAATTTCGGTGGTTTGTAGCAAATAAATGATGAACTTTAGTAAAAGTCTGAAGCTCTTAATACACTCATAAAATGATTAATTATTATAATTATTATATTATGACAATGATGAAATTTGCTGTGGCTAGCACAGGTGACGCCCGCACACCTGCGAATCCGGGATTCTGACCTTTTATGTGTTAAGAAATTTCGTTCTAATGCTAATCGGTTCAGCCGTTTCGCCGGAAATGAGAGTTTGGCACACAAGCGCATGCGCCATTCTACCCAAAAGCTTTTCAGCTCTTCCTTTTATGTCTAAGAATATGTATACCAAATTTGGTTCTATTCGGTTCAGCCGTTTGGCCGGAAATAAGAGAACAGACGGACTGACAGACCGACAAATCGAGATTTGGTTTGATTCGGACTACATGTTTCCGTCAAAAAAGTGAGTGGTCATTTTTTACCCTAATGCAATACCTACATTGCTAACGTGCAGGTGGTAAAAAAAATCAAAATAAAATTGGTAGCCGCCCACTGCAAAACTGGTCGCCTGTGAGGTGTACAGAAGTTATGCTATTCTATTTTCATCTTTATCTAGCGGCTAGCCCATGCGATGAAACACACATGTTTTGCAGTGAGCGGCTACCTGCGTTATTAACGTGACTGTTTTTATACTAGACGACGTCTAGTACACATTCCAGCCAATAGTTACTGAAAAACATGTATACGAGGCGGCTTTACTGGTGGAAATTCTAGTAAATGATGAAGGTCATGTATGCGACGCTAATTTGCTCGGAGACGGCTGTGGGCTATTGCTTCAGCTGAATGCGGGTCGCCTGGAATAAGATAAATTAACTTGTTATGAATGAAGTGACTCACATATGATTATGTTGACAAATTCATGACAAGTTTTTATTTGGGAACTGGGAAGGAAATGAATTCTCAGTTGTTTCCTCATGGCTTGTTCGTCATATCTACGCTGTCGTTTTGAAAAAAAAACATAAACTGACATTTACTATTTATACGGTCATAATTTGACATGGTGAGGTATAACATTATTACTATACTTCGTTCACCCAACAGAAATAGTTAAGCCACTCCTACAAAATTTGGGCCAATGTAAGCAGCAACCAGTTTTACAACCACAAAATTATAAAAAGCGGAAAATTTGAAAAATCAAATTGAAATGTCACTTGCTCAAGACTAATTATGGCGCTATCTCTCTGAACATAACTCGTGGCAAAAATAGTAAAACCTGCAAACTGTTAAATACATGTAAATATGCAACATAAAAACACTGTTTATATTGAGAAAAGTACAAAAAAGTATTATTACAGCAGCACAAAGTTTTGAAATTACAAGTGCACTTGAATATAAACAAAGGTACATAACAATTTAAATCCTGTATCGCTTCACTCGGATTCGGACTCCGTTGATGTCGAGTCATCTCCCACATGAATTACTAATGGCTCCACTACGATGTCCATTAAAATGTCAATTTGCCACATTTTTTCCTCTTCACTTTGAGCATGGCGAATTGCGTTCTTCCAATTTTCAGCAGTAACATGTTCCACTGCTTGTTGAAATAGTGGATGAAGGTCTTTCATTTTAAATGTGGTGTTGTTTCTGGCCACTTCACCTTTTATTTGCGCCCATATCAGTTCAATTGGATTCAATTCGCAGTGATATGGAGGCAATCGCAGCACGGTACGATTGTGTTCCTTTGCAATTTCATCAACTACATATTTTGGTGTAACAGCTGCCCGTTTCACAAGCTGTAGAAGTTCAGCTCTTACCATATCTTCTTCGTAAGGTATCGATTTGCTTGTTAACCAAGTTTGTATATCAGCTTTTTTCGTACTGGTGTTTGGTATTTTTTCACTTTTCCTGCTATGATATGAAGCGTTGTCCATTATAATCACAGATTGTTCATCAAGATGTGTAACGATTTCCATAAACCACTTTTCAAAAACTTCACTGGTCATTTCTTCGTGATAATCCCCTGTTTTCTTCGATTCAAAACACAGCAAACCTTCCTCGACGAAGCCATCCTCGGACCCTATATGGAGAACAATAAGGCGATTTCCTTTGCCCGATGGATCTTTCAATCCAGTTGATAGCCCGTTGATAAATGCCTGTCTTGGAGTGAGAATTGTGGTGTCCTTCCATACTTTGCTTACAGTATGCCCAGCATTCACCCAAGTTTCATCTAGGAAATACAACTTCCTACCTTCTTCACGATATTTTCTAATTTCACGCAAGAACCGACGCCTCCAAGTAATTATTTCGTCCTTTTCCCTAAGAACACTATTGCGTGACCTCTTTTCGAATCTACAATGACAAGTACATAATATACATACACGTAAAGAAAAAAGGTTTACTGACCGAAAACCTATTTCTTTTATTAATTTCCATAAAGTAGTTCGTTTCAAATGGGGTAAGTCTTCGTCTTCGTGTATTTAAAATGCCAGTTTTGTCTTCAACTGAAAAGTGCTTGGCAGAACGTTTTTTCGGTGGAGAGAAAGCAGCACCGGCGACATTCATGTTTGCGTACAACTTTTCTTGATCGCGAATAATATAACCCTAAAAACAGGCATGTAAAAATCGTGTATAAAATTTTATAATTACTCACCTGACTATCTTTAGAATACACCGACGAGTCTTTATAAAGACTATTTTGTGTGAATAAAGGAGATTAATGGCAAATTGACGCAAGTAAAGATGTAAAAACGTAAAAACCGGCAGAAACGCAATAGGCAAGATGACAGATGACAGATTACCCAATTCGGCCAATTCGCTTTACAAGTGTGATTGTGGCTTCAAAAATTACACCAATAACAACGTCGTATTCAAATGTGGCGGTAATTGTTGAGGAGGGGCTTAACTATTTCTGTTGGGTGAAGTTAGTACATACAGTGAATTTTTTTTAAATGCGAACATAGGAGTTTGTATGCAATGTAATTGCCCTATGTTCCATTAAAAAAAAACACATCAATCTATTGAGTAGTTCAAATGAGTAGTAGATTCAATTGACAGCTGTCACATTTTTAAAAATTCCGCCGTCCAAATTAATTACGAAATCGGTTAGGTTATTGCTTAGAATGTCAAGGAGGACACTTCGAACATTTATTGTAATTGTTTGCGTTGTTTATTTTCTTATATTCTTCATTTATGTATTGAATAGATAGAATACCAGGTGTACATGACCTACAAATAATTGAAGGTTCGTTCACAATGAATTCTGATGTCAGTGCGTGTCATGTGAAGTCAAGTTTTCGTAAGTTTAAGAAAAATGTATCCTAAAGTTGCTATGGCCTCACATGGCTTCTTTAAAAAAATCTTACCGAGTGCTCTTCATCATAACGATTATGAGTTGCTGTTCATAGTCACACAAGTTGCGCGATTTGGGAATGTGAACCGCGCACATCTCATAGATTGATGTGTTTTTTTTTTAAATCGAACATAGGGAAATTACATTGCATGCAAACTCCTTTGTTCGCATTTAAAAAAAAACTCACTGTATAACATTATTGGGGTTTCTCATGTGTTGGTGTTGTGTTGGGCGTGTAATTGATTCTGCAATCAAACAAATGTTCTTATTTCAAATTTGAACTTTATCATTAAACTTGCTGTATCTGTGATTACCGGAGTACAAAAATAGCGTATATACTACCGGACTAAAGTGCGTCCTAATCCCTCAGGTGCACCCTCGGAATTAAAACACACACTTTAGTTCTTCGATATATAATATACTATTATCTCCGCGCTCTACCGACAGGGTCGTAGCTAGGAGTACGCTAAGGCAGGCTTTTAGCCTGCCCTGAAAAATTTGAAATTTTTATTTTTAAATTAAACGAACATCTCTATGCAGACGCTTCTAGTAAAAACAAACATATCGCATATAGCATAAATTAAATGTGCGCATGCGCGAACTGCATGCGAGGACGAACAAAATTGTACAAAAACCCTAAACATGGCTTAAAATTTAATCTGCTGAAAAACCGGTGATTAAAACTTTTGTAAATTTAAAAACGCAAAGCAAAATATTACTTAATTTTCATAATTTCACGGTAAATATTCTTCATATTTAAAAAATATTTTGAATTATACAGGGTGCGATCACAAAGTAGCGAACTCAATTTTTGGGTATACTTCTCAGAACTCGAACTTTTATTGGCGACACGAGAAATAGAGCCGCGATTAGAGCTCTAAGAAACTTTTGGGGGCCCAAAGTCGACTACCCCTCGAAGACGCGCGCCTTGCAAAATGTATGATTAATTTCGCCCCTAGGACCAAAAACAAAATTCCGTCACGCAGGAGTTAGGTGCGTATCTTTGCGACTTGCGTTTTTTTTTTAAATAGAACACCTCATATTTTATTTTATTTCTGTTTTACAACGTACTTGAACAATACTTATTTTTTTATGTAACATGTTATACCCCTAACTGTAACGATTTCGCTGTTATAACCTTTTTTGTCAAAATTTGACAGTTTTTCGACATTTTTTTTGTGAGAAACTAAATCACGCAGGCGGCTAATTTTTGAATCGACGCACAGGTTAAGACCTCTTCCACTTTCACATAATTTTTTTTAGCCACTATATCAAAAAATAACATTTTTGATTGATCTTCGCCAAATGTCGTATTTTTCAAAAATTTTAAATGGCACCCCGCTAAACAAATTATACCTCTGGGTAGCCAAAACTACAAATTTCCCACTGATACAAACAAAATCACACATTCCATAAGAAAATCTTAGAGAAAAACCATGATGAAACAAAAGAAGTTCAATCCTCACAATTAGCAGTACAGTGTCGGCAGTGTATGATTGTTTTTTAATCAACGTTGCAAAAATGTCTGAAACTCAAGCAGAAATGGTTGATATATATAGTGTTTATTCTTAGAGACCGTTACCGAAATTGTTTGCTGGCGCCAAGAATGTACGCTGGGAGATATGCTGGCAGAACACATTCAGATCCACGCGTGTTTCAAAAGGATAGATTTACCAGAGACTTGTTATACACAATTACAGCTACTGGGAGTGTAAAACGAGCAAGGAGAGCTAAATGGACGCCGGTTTTGGCTGAAGATAATGAATTGCAAGTTCTCGGGGCAGCTGTTGACAATCGTATTAGTGTGCGTGAAATTAGTTGTTCAGTTGTTGTAAATTTAATTTATCAAACGCCTTTTGAAAAGCGTGTAGATCTGGATGTGTTCTGCCAGGGTAACTCTCAGCGTACTCTTGTGACGCCAAGAAACAATTCCGGTAACAGTCTCCAAGAATAAACGCTATATCAGTTCTGTTCATTTGAAATTAAATATGGTATTAAAATTGTCGATGTGTCTTTGAAATTGACTGATTGATATACACATTTAAAGCGTATTTAATAGCCTCGGAGTAAATATATAACATGAATCTAAAACTATTGTTCGTACTAGTTTGTCGCTTTATAAGCGATATTTAATATTCAAGGTCGCCGCCTTTGGATTATGATGACACGGGTTCGAACCCCTCAAGCGCGAGCTTTTATTTCCTGTAAGATCGCGGTAAAAAGAAGGGAACGAAGGATTATGAGAGAGAAAGAAGTAGTCACTTTTGTCGCGATTTACAAAGTGCCACTTTCGAATTTCTTTTCTATCTTAAAGCTCTATAATGTTCAAGTAAAATTGTACAATATAATTACATTTCAGTATCTCCTAAAATTTCTGAAAATTCCATAAACGCTTGGGAAATCTTTCTTGCCATAAAATCTTAACTTAAGATAAGATAAAAATCAAATATTTGAGAAAAAATAAAACAGAAGGCTATACAACTATCATAATGCATATACGGCCAAAAACGTGTGTTTGTCCCGAATATTTAACGAGGATAACTTTTGTTTACACATATGATTAGATATACTTCCAAGGGCTTAAGTGGTAATAGCTACGGGATTGTGAAGCTATCCAGATGATGACAATTTTGTTGTGCATCGTCAAAACTATACCTCCCTCCCTTTTGCCGCTTCAATGAGTCATTCGCTGCCATCGTCAATGAAGTCACCCCACGGTAAACTTGGCCCTGTTTTGGCAGGATGCCTCCAACTTGAAATCTTTCATTTGGACGAGTACGGGTCACTCACAAAGAATATGGTTATTACCTACTTGCTCTACTCAACGGTGACATTCAAGCACCAGCCTAGAGTTGAGAGCAGGTTTTTTTTTTGTAACCGCGATACAGAGGAGGAGTATTCACCCGAACCGTAAAAGCACGTCCAAGCTTCTCTGGCGTCTAATTTCTTTTTTATAATGACTTACTTAGGTTTACCTTAGTACAGGTTTCCCAGTAGGTTTTTATTTTGTTTAGCTTTGTTTGGCCAATTGGGAGTTCTGGTTTGTGAACATCTTATACTAACAGGGGTGTTTTCAGGGTTGCTTGGCAGCCCTCAGAGTCAGAGCGCATACTTGTTCATAGGATATCAGGATGGCGTCGGTAAGCGCTCTCTCTCTAGCTTTGTGTGCTAAAAAAGCTGCCCTTATAGTAGCAGACTTGAACGCTTGTAAAAAGAGGAGTGTAGTGTACATGTACCTATCGGGGCCGGGACGGGACTACAAGATGTGGGGTCGGCGACATCTGGGCAGCATCCCCGAGAATGTTATGCTAACCTGGAGATTGTTCAGTTTTTCTCGGATTATTTTCAAATAGGTGTCATCGAAAAGATCTTGTCAACGCGCACTACTTCTACGTAGCGGAATTTTGTTTTTTTTTCTTAGGGGCGAAATGAACCACTTTTGCATGCTTCGCGAGGAGTAGTCCACTTTGGGCGCCCAAAAGTTTCTTAGAGCTCCAAACGCGGTCTCTTTCTCTTATCGCCAATAGAAGCTCGAGGTATGAGAAATACCGAAAAATTGAGTAGTATATTTTGTGCCGGGTTTTTAGCGTAGTCCACCAGAATGCGAATTGCGATTGAACGGAACACCGGAACTGTGTACCGACAAAGAGAATGTGGTAGCCCCCGATAAGATCTTACTGATGGTGGAGTCAAAACTTCAAACGCGAATTGCGGATGAAAGGGGCGTCGGAAGTGGGCACCGACAAAGTGAATATGGTAACCCCCGAGCCCGACGAGATCTTACTGATGGTGGAGTCAAAACTTCAAACTCGAATTATGGGTGAACGGGACGTCGGAAATGAGTACCGAGTACCGACAAAGAGAATGTGGTGGTCTTCGACAAGATCTTATTGATGGTGGGGTCAATACTGGCTAATAAAACACTGATCTGACACACAAAAATGCGGTGAAGTCCCTTCGATCTCACACGAGGACTTTGAGAATTTAAAATAAAATAAAATATAAAATTTTATATTCAAAGATTTAGCGAGAACGTATTTACATTATTTGCAAATCCTATAAAAAATTTAACAAATATTCGTATAGTACCTTCATAACAGTATTTTTATTTTATCTATCGTTCCAGTTTAAATGTACGCGTCCTTCTACTGATTCGAGATCCGCGAGGTACTTTGCAGTCCCGGAAACACAGAGATTGGTGTCCGGGAGCTCCTGACTGTGATCAACCGAATTTGTTATGTGAAGATATTGTAGCGGATTATAAAACAGCGATAAGATTCCAAAATGAATATCCTACACGATTTAGGTTTTTAATGAAATACTCTAGAGGGAAACTGTAATCTCGTTATTAAAATTGTAGGGTAATTCGATATGAAGATCTATCCATTGATCCCTACCGGCACGTGAAGGATCTTTTCCAATTTTTTCAACTTTACATGCATCCGTCTGTAGAGGCGTTCCTGAACTCGCACACGAATCATAATTCCGGCGGAACGTCCAGTACATTTCGCGATTCGAAAAGTGCACCATTCCATTGGCGAACGGAATTGAATTTTTCAGAAGTTCAGTATATTGAAAAGAATTGTGATCAAGCGATGAAGTTGTGGGGGTATGTTAAAGCACACAATGAGAGTCATTTGCGTGAGTTTAACCCCCTTGATGTTTACACTGTCGAGTAATTTGCAAAGTTTAGGACATTTTTGACTGATATTTAGA